>NW_026089536.1:900000-1052333 GCF_933775445.1 Argentina anserina | reverse complement strand
ACACAATTGGAATAGTAAAGATACGCAAACGATGTAAAGATACTCAGTTTGAAAGAAACACACTCCCACACTTGCAAAACTCTCAAATACAATAGAAACTCGCATCAGAAGCCCTACAGAAAGATACTCAAACGAGAAATGAAAAGATACACAATTGGAATAGTAAAGATACGCAAACGATGTAAAGATACACAATTGGAATAGTAAAGATACGCAAACGATGTAAAGATACTCAGTTTGAAAGAAACACACTCCCACACTTGCAAAACTCTCAAATACAATAGAAACTCGCATCAAAAAGCCTTACAGAAAGATACTCAAACGAGAAATGAAAAGATACACAATTGGAATAGTAAACATACGCAAACGATGTAAAGATACACAATTGGAATAGTAAACATACGCAAACGATGTAAAGATACTCAGTTTGAAGGAAACACACTCCCACACTTGCAAAACTCTCTAATACAATAGAAACTCGCATCAGAAGCCTTACAGAAAGATACTCAAACGAGAAATGAAAAGATACACAATTGGAATAGTAAAGATACGCAAACGATGTAAAGATACTCAGTTTGAAAGAAACACACTCCCACACTTGCAAAACTCTCAAATACAATAGAAACTCGCATCAGAAGCCTTACAGAAAGGCCTTACAGAAAGATACTCAAACAAGAAATGAAAAGATACACAATTGGAATAGTAAAGATACGCAAACGATGTAAAGATACACAATTGGAATAGTAAAGATACGCAAACGATGTAAAGATACTCAGTTTGAAAGAAACACACTCCCACACTTGCAAAACTTTCAAATTCAATAGAAACTCGCATCAGAAAGCCTTACAGAAAGATACTCAAACGAGAAATGAAAAGATACACAATTGGAATAGTAAAGATACGCAAACGATGTAAAGATACTCAGATTGAAAGAAACACACTCCCACACTTAAAAAACTCTCAAATTCAAATAGAAACTCGCATCAGAAAGCCTTACGAAAGATACTCAAACGAGAAATGAAAAGATACTTAATTGAATAGTAAAGATACGCAAACGATGTAAAAATACACAATTGGAATAGTAAAGATACGCAAACGATGTAAAGATACACAATTGGAATAGTAAAGATACGGAAACGATGTAAAGATACACAATTGGAATAGTAAAGATACGCAAACGATGTAAAGATACTCAGTTTTCAAAGAAACACACTCCCACACTTGCAAAACTCTCAAATACAATAGAAACTCGCATCAGAAGCCTTACAGAAAGATACTCAAACGAGAAATGAAAAGATACACAGTTGGAATAGTAAAGATACGCAAACGATGTAAAGATACACAATTGGAATAGTAAAGATACGCAAACGATGTAAAGATTACTCAGTTTGAAAGAAACACACTCCCACACTTGCAAAACTCTCAAATACAATAGAAACTCGCATCAGAAAGCCTTACAGAAAGATACTTAAACGAGAAATGAAAAGATACACAATTGGAATAGTAAAGATACGCAAACGATGTAAAGATACACAATTGGAATAGTAAAGATACGCAAACGATGTAAAGATACTCAATTGGAATAGTAAAGACACGCAAACGATGTAAAGATACACAATTGGAATAGTAAAGATACGCAAACGATGTAAAGATACTCAGTTTGAAAGAAACACACTCCCACACTTGCAAAACTCTCAAATACAATAGAAACTCGCATCAGAAAGCCTTACAGAAAGATACTCAAACAAGAAATGAAAAGATACACAATTGGAATAGTAAAGACACACAAACGATGTAAAGATACACAATTGGAATAGTAAACATACGCAAACGATGTAAAGATACTCAGTTTGAAAGAAACACACTCCCACACTTGCAAAACTCTCAAATTCATGAGAAACTCGCATCAGAAAGCCCTTACAGAAAGATACTCAAACGAGAAATGAAAAGATACTCAATTAGAATAGTAAAGATACGCAAACGATGTAAAGATACACAATTGGAATAGTAAAGATACGCAAACGATGTAAAGATCCTCAGTTTGAAAGAAACACACTCCCACACTTGCAAAACTCTCAAATACAATAGAAACTCGCATCAAAAGCCTTACAGAAAGATACTCAGACGAGAAATGAAAAGATACACAATTGGAATAGTAAAGATACGCAAACGATGTAAAGATACACAATTGGAATAGTAAAGATACGGAAACGATGTAAAGATACACAATTGGAATAGTAAAGATACGCAAACGATGTAAAGATACTCAGTTTGAAAGAAACACACTCCCACACTTGCAAAACTCTCAAATACAATAGAAACTCGCATCAGAAGCCCTACAGAAAGATAATCAAACGAGAAATGAAAAGATACACAATTGGAATAGTAAAGATACGCAAACGATGTAAAGATACACAATTGGAATAGTAAAGATACGCAAACGATATAAAGATACTCAGTTTGAAGGAAACACACTCCCACACTTGCAAAACTCTCAAATACAATAGAACTCGCATCAGAAAGCCTTACAGAAAGATACTCAAACGAGAAATGAAAAGATACACAATTGGAATAGTAAAGATACGCAAACGATGTAAAGATACTCAGTTTGAAAGAAACACACTCCCACACTTGCAAAACTCTCAAATACAATAGAAACTCGCATCAGAAAGCCTTACAGAAAGATACTCAAACAAGAAATGAAAAGATACACAATTGGAATAGTAAAGATACGCAAACGATGTAAAGATACACAATTGGAATAGTAAACATACGCAAACGATGTAAAGATACACAATTGGAATAGTAAACATACGCAAACGATGTAAAGATACTCAGTTTGAAAGAAATACACTCCCACACTTGCAAAACTCTCAAATTCAAAAGAAACTCGCATCAGAAAGCCTTACCGAAAGATACTCAAACGAGAAATGAAAAGATACTCAATTGGAATAGTAAAGATACGCAAACGATGTAAAAATACACAATTGGAATAGTAAAGATACGCAAACGATGTAAAGATACACAATTGGAATAGTAAAGATACGCAAACGATGTAAAAGATACACAATTGGAATAGTAAAGATACGCAAACGATGTAAAGATACACAATTGGAATAGTAAAGATACGCAAATGATGTAAAGATACTCAGTTTGAAAGAAACACACTCCCACACTTGCAAAACTCTCAAATACAATAGAAACTCGCATCAGAAGCCTTACAGAAAGATACTCAAACGAGAAATGAAAAGATACACAATTGGAATAGTAAAGATACGCAAACGATGTAAAGATACACAATTGGAATAGTAAAGATACGCAAACGATGTAAAGATACTCAGTTTGAAAGAAACACACTCCCACACTTGCAAAACTCTCAAATACAATAGAAACTCGCATCAGAAAGCCTTACAGAAAGATACTTAAACGAGAAATGAAAAGATACACAATTGGAATAGTAAAGATACGCAAACGATGTAAAGATACACAATTGGAATAGTAAAGATACGCAAACGATGTAAAGATACTCAATTGGAATAGTAAAGACACGCAAACGATGTAAAGATACACAATTGGAATAGTAAAGATACGCAAACGATGTAAAGATACTCAGTTTGAAAGAAACACACTCCCACACTTGCAAAACTCTCAAATACAATAGAAACTCGCATCAGAAAGCCTTACAGAAAGATACTCAAACAAGAAATGAAAAGATACACAATTGGAATAGTAAAGACACACAAACGATGTAAAGATACACAATTGGAATAGTAAACATACGCAAACGATGTAAAGATACTCAGTTTGAAAGAAACACACTCCCACACTTGCAAAACTCTCAAATTCATGAGAAACTCGCATCAGAAAGCCTTACAGAAAGATACTCAAACGAGAAATGAAAAGATACTCAATTAGAATAGTAAAGATACGCAAACGATGTAAAGATACACAATTGGAATAGTAAAGATACGCAAACGATGTAAAGATCCTCAGTTTGAAAGAAACACACTCCCACACTTGCAAAACTCTCAAATACAATAGAAACTCGCATCAAAAGCCTTACAGAAAGATACTCAGACGAGAAATGAAAAGATACACAATTGGAATAGTAAAGATACGCAAACGATGTAAAGATACACAATTGGAATAGTAAAGATACGGAAACGATGTAAAGATACACAATTGGAATAGTAAAGATACGCAAACGATGTAAAGATACTCAGTTTGAAAGAAACACACTCCCACACTTGCAAAACTCTCAAATACAATAGAAACTCGCATCAGAAGCCCTACAGAAAGATAATCAAACGAGAAATGAAAAGATACACAATTGGAATAGTAAAGATACGCAAACGATGTAAAGATACACAATTGGAATAGTAAAGATACGCAAACGATATAAAGATACTCAGTTTGAAGGAAACACACTCCCACACTTGCAAAACTCTCTAATACAATAGAAACTCGCATCAGAAAGCCTTACAGAAAGATACTCAAACGAGAAATGAAAAGATACACAATTGGAATAGTAAAGATACGCAAACGATGTAAAGATACTCAGTTTGAAAGAAACACACTCCCACACTTGCAAAACTCTCAAATACAATAGAAACTCGCATCAGAAAGCCTTACAGAAAGATACTCAAACAAGAAATGAAAAGATACACAATTGGAATAGTAAAGATACGCAAACGATGTAAAGATACACAATTGGAATAGTAAACATACGCAAACGATGTAAAGATACACAATTGGAATAGTAAACATACGCAAACGATGTAAAGATACTCAGTTTGAAAGAAATACACTCCCACACTTGCAAAACTCTCAAATTCAAAAGAAACTCGCATCAGAAAGCCTTACCGAAAGATACTCAAACGAGAAATGAAAAGATACTCAATTGGAATAGTAAAGATACGCAAACGATGTAAAAATACACAATTGGAATAGTAAAGATACGCAAACGATGTAAAGATACACAATTGGAATAGTAAAGATACGCAAACGATGTAAAGATACACAATTGGAATAGTAAAGATACGGAAACGATGTAAAGATACACAATTGGAATAGTAAAGATACGCAAATGATGTAAAGATACTCAGTTTGAAAGAAACACACTCCCACACTTGCAAAACTCTCAAATACAATAGAAACTCGCATCAGAAGCCTTACAGAAAGATACTCAAACGAGAAATGAAAAGATACACAATTGGAATAGTAAAGATACGCAAACGATGTAAAGATACACAATTGGAATAGTAAAGATACGCAAACGATGTAAAGATACTCAGTTTGAAAGAAACACACTCCCACACTTGCAAAACTCTCAAATACAATAGAAACTCACATCAGAAAGCCTTACAGAAAGATACTCAAACGAGAAATGAAAAGATACACAATTGGAATAGTAAAGATACGCAAACGATGTAAAGATACACAATTGGAATAGTAAACATACGCAAACGATGTAAAGATACACAATTGGAATAGTAAACATACGCAAACGATGTAAAGACACTCAGTTAGAAGGAAACACACTCCCACACTTGCAAAACTCTCAAATTCAATAGAAACTCGCATCAGAAAGCCTTACAGAAAGATACTCAAATGAGAAATGAAAAGATACACAATTGGAATAGTAAAGATACGCAAACGATGTAAAGATACTCAGTTTGAAAGAAACACAATCCCACACTTGCAAAACTCTCAAATTCAATAGAAACTCGCATCAGAAAGCCTTACAGAAAGATACTCAAACGAGAAATGAAAAGATACACAATTGGAATAGTAAAGATACGCAAACGATGTAAAGATACACAATTGGAATAGTAAAGATACGCAAACGATGTAAAGATACACAATTGGAATAGTAAACATACGCAAACGATGTAAAGATACTCAGTTTGAAAGAAACACACTCCCACACTTGCAAAACTCTCAAATTCATGAGAAACTCGCATCAGAAGCCTTACAGAAAGATACTCAAACGAGAAATGAAAAGATACACAATTGGAATAGTAAAGATACGCAAACGATGTAAAGATACACAATTGGAATAGTAAAGATACGCAAACGATGTAAAGATACTCAGTTTGAAAGAAACACACTCCCACACTTGCAAAACTCTCAAATACAATAGAAACTCACATCAGAAAGCCTTACAGAAAGATACTCAAACGAGAAATGAAAAGATACACAATTGGAATAGTAAAGATACGCAAACGATGTAAAGATACACAATTGGAATAGTAAACATACGCAAACGATGTAAAGATACACAATTGGAATAGTAAACATACGCAAACGATGTAAAGACACTCAGTTAGAAGGAAACACACTCCCACACTTGCAAAACTCTCAAATTCAATAGAAACTCGCATCAGAAAGCCTTACAGAAAGATACTCAAATGAGAAATGAAAAGATACACAATTGGAATAGTAAAGATACGCAAACGATGTAAAGATACTCAGTTTGAAAGAAACACAATCCCACACTTGCAAAACTCTCAAATTCAATAGAAACTCGCATCAGAAAGCCTTACAGAAAGATACTCAAACGAGAAATGAAAAGATACACAATTGGAATAGTAAAGATACGCAAACGATGTAAAGATACACAATTGGAATAGTAAAGATACGCAAACGATGTAAAGATACACAATTGGAATAGTAAACATACGCAAACGATGTAAAGATACTCAGTTTGAAAGAAACACACTCCCACACTTGCAAAACTCTCAAATTCATGAGAAACTCGCATCAGAAAGCCTTACAGAAAGATACTCAAACGAGAAATGAAAAGATACTCAATTAGAATAGTAAAGATACGCAAACGATGTAAAGATACACAATTGGAATAGTAAAGATACGCAAACGATGTAAAGATCCTCAGATTGAAAGAAACACACTCCCACACTTGCAAAACTCTCAAATACAATAGAAACTCGCATCAGAAGCCTTACAGAAAGATACTCAGACGAGAAATGAAAAGATACACAATTGGAATAGTAAAGATACGCAAACGATGTAAAGATACTCAGTTTGAAAGAAACACACTCCCACACTTGCAAAACTCTCAAATACAATAGAAACTCGCATCAGAAAGCCTTACAGAAAGATACTCAAACAAGAAATGAAAAGATACACAATTGGAATAGTAAAGATACGCAAACGATGTAAAGATACACAATTGGAATAGTAAAGATACGCAAACGATGTAAAGATACTCAGTTTGAAAGAAACACACTCCCACACTTGCAAAACTCTCAAATTCAATAGAAACTCGCATCAGAAAGCCTTACAGAAAGATACTCAAACGAGAAATGAAAAGATACACAATTGGAATAGTAAAGATACGCAAACGATGTAAAGATACTCAGATTGAAAGAAACACACTCCCACACTTAAAAAACTCTCAAATTCAATAGAAACTCGCATCAGAAAGCCTTACCGAAAGATACTCAAACGAGAAATGAAAAGATACTTAATTGGAATAGTAAAGATACGCAAACGATGTAAAAATACACAATTGGAATAGTAAAGATACGCAAACGATGTAAAGATACACAATTGGAATAGTAAAGATACGGAAACGATGTAAAGATACACAATTGGAATAGTAAAGATACGCAAACGATGTAAAGATACTCAGTTTGAAAGAAACACACTCCCACACTTGCAAAACTCTCAAATACAATAGAAACTCGCATCAGAAGCCCTACAGAAAGATACTCAAACGAGAAATGAAAAGATACACAATTGGAATAGTAAAGATACGCAAACGATGTAAAGATACACAATTGGAATAGTAAAGATACGCAAACGATGTAAAGATACTCAGTTTGAAAGAAACACACTCCCACACTTGCAAAATTCTCAAATACAATAGAAACTCGCATCAGAAAGCCTTACAGAAAGATACTCAAACGAGAAATGAAAAGATACACAATTGGAATAGTAAAGATACGCAAACGATGTAAAGATACACAATTGGAATAGTAAACATACGCAAACGATGTAAAGATACTCAGTTTGAAGGAAACACACTCCCACACTTGCAAAACTCTCAAATACAATAGAAACTCGCATCAGAAAGCCTTACAGAAAGATACTCAAACGAGAAATGAAAAGATACACAATTGGAATAGTAAAGATACGCAAACGATGTAAAGATACTCAGTTTGAAAGAAACACACTCCCACACTTGCAAAACTCTCAAATACAATAGAAACTCGCATCAGAAAGCCTTACAGAAAGATACTCAAACAAGAAATGAAAAGATACACAATTGGAATAGTAAAGACACGCAAACGATGTAAAGATACACAATTGGAATAGTAAACATACGCAAACGATGTAAAGATACTCAGTTTGAAAGAAACACACTCCCACACTTGCAAAACTCTCAAATTCATGAGAAACTCGCATCAGAAAGCCTTACAGAAAGATACTCAAACGAGAAATGAAAAGATACTCAATTAGAATAGTAAAGATACGCAAACGATGTAAAGATACACAATTGGAATAGTAAAGATACGGAAACTATGTAAAGATCCTCAGTTTGAAAGAAACACACTCCCACACTTGCAAAACTCTCAAATACAATAGAAACTCGCATCAGAAGCCTTACAGAAAGATACTCAGACGAGAAATGAAAAGATACACAATTGGAATAGTAAAGATACGCAAACGATGTAAAGATACACAATTGGAATAGTAAAGATACGGAAACGATGTAAAGATACACAATTGGAATAGTAAAGATACGCAAACGATGTAAAGATACTCAGTTTGAAAGAAACACACTCCCACACTTGCAAAACTCTCAAATACAATAGAAACTTGCATCAGAAGCCCTACAGAAAGATACTCAAACGAGAAATGAAAAGATACACAATTGGAATAGTAAAGATACGCAAACGATGTAAAGATACTCAGATTGAAAGAAACACACTCCCACACTTAAAAAACTCTCAAATTCAATAGAAACTCGCATCAGAAAGCCTTACCGAAAGATACTCAAACGAGAAATGAAAAGATACTTAATTGGAATAGTAAAGATACGCAAACGATGTAAAAATACACAATTGGAATAGTAAAGATACGCAAACGATGTAAAGATACACAATTGGAATAGTAAAGATACGGAAACGATGTAAAGATACACAATTGGAATAGTAAAGATACGCAAACGATGTAAAGATACTCAGTTTGAAAGAAACACACTCCCACACTTGCAAAACTCTCAAATACAATAGAAACTCGCATCAGAAGCCCTACAGAAAGATACTCAAACGAGAAATGAAAAGATACACAATTGGAATAGTAAAGATACGCAAACGATGTAAAGATACACAATTGGAATAGTAAAGATACGCAAACGATGTAAAGATACTCAGTTTGAAAGAAACACACTCCCACACTTGCAAAACTCTCAAATACAATAGAAACTCGCATCAGAAAGCCTTACAGAAAGATACTCAAACGAGAAATGAAAAGATACACAATTGGAATAGTAAAGATACGCAAACGATGTAAAGATACACAATTGGAATAGTAAACATACGCAAACGATGTAAAGATACTCAGTTTGATGGAAACACACTCCCACACTTGCAAAACTCTCAAATACAATAGAAACTCGCATCAGAAAGCCTTACAGAAAGATACTCAAACGAGAAATGAAAAGATACACAATTGGAATAGTAAAGATACGCAAACGATGTAAAGATACTCAGTTTGAAAGAAACACACTCCCACACTTGCAAAACTCTCAAATACAATAGAAACTCGCATCAGAAAGCCTTACAGAAAGATACTCAAACAAGAAATGAAAAGATACACAATTGGAATAGTAAAGACACGCAAACGATGTAAAGATACACAATTGGAATAGTAAACATACGCAAACGATGTAAAGATACTCAGTTTGAAAGAAACACACTCCCACACTTGCAAAACTCTCAAATTCATGAGAAACTCGCATCAGAAAGCCTTACAGAAAGATACTCAAACGAGAAATGAAAAGATACTCAATTAGAATAGTAAAGATACGCAAACGATGTAAAGATACACAATTGGAATAGTAAAGATACGGAAACGATGTAAAGATCCTCAGTTTGAAAGAAACACACTCCCACACTTGCAAAACTCTCAAATACAATAGAAACTCGCATCAAAAGCCTTACAGAAAGATACTCAGACGAGAAATGAAAAGATACACAATTGGAATAGTAAAGATACGCAAACGATGTAAAGATACACAATTGGAATAGTAAAGATACGGAAACGATGTAAAGATACACAATTGGAATAGTAAAGATACGCAAACGATGTAAAGATACTCAGTTTGAAAGAAACACACTCCCACACTTGCAAAACTCTCAAATACAATAGAAACTTGCATCAGAAGCCCTACAGAAAGATAATCAAACGAGAAATGAAAAGATACACAATTGGAATAGTAAAGATACGCAAACGATGTAAAGATACACAATTGGAATAGTAAAGATACGCAAACGATATAAAGATACTCAGTTTGAAGGAAACACACTCCCACACTTGCAAAACTCTCTAATACAATAGAAACTCGCATCAGAAAGCCTTACAGAAAGATACTCAAACGAGAAATGAAAAGATACACAATTGGAATAGTAAAGATACGCAAACGATGTAAAGATACTCAGTTTGAAAGAAACACACTCCCACACTTGCAAAACTCTCAAATACAATAGAAACTCGCATCAGAAAGCCTTACAGAAAGATACTCAAACAAGAAATGAAAAGATACACAATTGGAATAGTAAAGATACGCAAACGATGTAAAGATACACAATTGGAATAGTAAACATACGCAAACGATGTAAAGATACACAATTGGAATAGTAAACATACGCAAACGATGTAAAGATACTCAGTTTGAAAGAAATACACTCCCACACTTGCAAAACTCTCAAATTCAAAAGAAACTCGCATCAGAAAGCCTTACCGAAAGATACTCAAACGAGAAATGAAAAGATACTCAATTGGAATAGTAAAGATACGCAAACGATGTAAAAATACACAATTCGAATAGTAAAGATACGCAAACGATGTAAAGATACACAATTGGAATAGTAAAGATACGCAAACGATGTAAAGATACACAATTGGAATAGTAAAGATACGGAAACGATGTAAAGATACACAATTGGAATAGTAAAGATACGCAAACGATGTAAAGATACTCAGTTTGAAAGAAACACACTCCCACACTTGCAAAACTCTCAAATACAATAGAAACTCGCATCAGAAGCCTTACAGAAAGATACTCAAACGAGAAATGAAAAGATACACAATTGGAATAGTAAAGATACGCAAACGATGTAAAGATACACAATTGGAATAGTAAAGATACGCAAACGATGTAAAGATACTCAGTTTGAAAGAAACACACTCCCACACTTGCAAAACTCTCAAATACAATAGAAACTCACATCAGAAAGCCTTACAGAAAGATACTCAAACGAGAAATGAAAAGATACACAATTGGAATAGTAAAGATACGCAAACGATGTAAAGATACACAATTGGAATAGTAAAGATACGCAAACGATGTAAAGATACACAATTGGAATAGTAAACATACGCAAACGATGTAAAGACACTCAGTTAGAAGGAAACACACTCCCACACTTGCAAAACTCTCAAATTCAATAGAAACTCGCATCAGAAAGCCTTACAGAAAGATACTCAAATGAGAAATGAAAAGATACACAATTGGAATAGTAAAGATACGCAAACGATGTAAAGATACTCAGTTTGAAAGAAACACAATCCCACACTTGCAAAACTCTCAAATTCAATAGAAACTCGCATCAGAAAGCCTTACAGAAAGATACTCAAACGAGAAATGAAAAGATACACAATTGGAATAGTAAAGATACGCAAACGATGTAAAGATACACAATTGGAATAGTAAAGATACGCAAACGATGTAAAGATACACAATTGGAATAGTAAACATACGCAAACGATGTAAAGATACTCAGTTTGAAAGAAACACACTCCCACACTTGCAAAACTCTCAAATTCATGAGAAACTCGCATCAGAAAGCCTTACAGAAAGATACTCAAACGAGAAATGAAAAGATACTCAATTAGAATAGTAAAGATACGCAAACGATGTAAAGATACACAATTGGAATAGTAAAGATACGCAAACGATGTAAAGATCCTCAGATTGAAAGAAACACACTCCCACACTTGCAAAACTCTCAAATACAATAGAAACTCGCATCAGAAGCCTTACAGAAAGATACTCAGACGAGAAATGAAAAGATACACAATTGGAATAGTAAAGATACGCAAACGATGTAAAGATACTCAGTTTGAAAGAAACACACTCCCACACTTGCAAAACTCTCAAATACAATAGAAACTCGCATCAGAAAGCCTTACAGAAAGATACTCAAACAAGAAATGAAAAGATACACAATTGGAATAGTAAAGATACGCAAACGATGTAAAGATACACAATTGGAATAGTAAAGATACGCAAACGATGTAAAGATACTCAGTTTGAAAGAAACACACTCCCACACTTGCAAAACTCTCAAATTCAATAGAAACTCGCATCAGAAAGCCTTACAGAAAGATACTCAAACGAGAAATGAAAAGATACACAATTGGAATAGTAAAGATACGCAAACGATGTAAAGATACTCAGATTGAAAGAAACACACTCCCACACTTAAAAAACTCTCAAATTCAATAGAAACTCGCATCAGAAAGCCTTACCGAAAGATACTCAAACGAGAAATGAAAAGATACTTAATTGGAATAGTAAAGATACGCAAACGATGTAAAAATACACAATTGGAATAGTAAAGATACGCAAACGATGTAAAGATACACAATTGGAATAGTAAAGATACGGAAACGATGTAAAGATACACAATTGGAATAGTATAGATACGCAAACGATGTAAAGATACTCAGTTTGAAAGAAACACACTCCCACACTTGCAAAACTCTCAAATACAATAGAAACTCGCATCAGAAGCCCTACAGAAAGATACTCAAACGAGAAATGAAAAGATACACAATTGGAATAGTAAAGATACGCAAACGATGTAAAGATACACAATTGGAATAGTAAAGATACGCAAACGATGTAAAGATACTCAGTTTGAAAGAAACACACTCCCACACTTGCAAAACTCTCAAATACAATAGAAACTCGCATCAGAAAGCCTTACAGAAAGATACTCAAACGAGAAATGAAAAGATACACAATTGGAATAGTAAAGATACGCAAACGATGTAAAGATACACAATTGGAATAGTAAACATACGCAAACGATGTAAAGATACTCAGTTTGAAGGAAACACACTCCCACACTTGCAAAACTCTCAAATACAATAGAAACTCGCATCAGAAAGCCTTACAGAAAGATACTCAAACGAGAAATGAAAAGATACACAATTGGAATAGTAAAGATACACAAACGATGTAAAGATACTCAGTTTGAAAGAAACACACTCCCACACTTGCAAAACTCTCAAATACAATAGAAACTCGCATCAGAAAGCCTTACAGAAAGATACTCAAACAAGAAATGAAAAGATACACAATTGGAATAGTAAAGACACGCAAACGATGTAAAGATACACAATTGGAATAGTAAACATACGCAAACGATGTAAAGATACTCAGTTTGAAAGAAACACACTCCCACACTTGCAAAACTCTCAAATTCATGAGAAACTCGCATCAGAAAGCCTTACAGAAAGATACTCAAACGAGAAATGAAAAGATACTCAATTAGAATAGTAAAGATACGCAAACGATGTAAAGATACACAATTGGAATAGTAAAGATACGCAAACGATGTAAAGATCCTCAGTTTGAAAGAAACACACTCCCACACTTGCAAAACTCTCAAATACAATAGAAACTCGCATCAGAAGCCTTACAGAAAGATACTCAGACGAGAAATGAAAAGATACACAATTGGAATAGTAAAGATACGCAAACGATGTAAAGATACACAATTGGAATAGTAAAGATACGGAAACGATGTAAAGATTCACAATTGGAATAGTAAAGATACGCAAACGATGTAAAGATACTCAGTTTGAAAGAAACACACTCCCACACTTGCAAAACTCTCAAATACAATAGAAACTCGCATCAGAAGCCCTACAGAAAGATAATCAAACGAGAAATAAAAAGATACACAATTGGAATAGTAAAGATACGCAAACGATGTAAAGATACACAATTGGAATAGTAAAGATACGCAAACGATATAAAGATACTCAGTTTGAAGGAAACACACTCCCACACTTGCAAAACTCTCTAATACAATAGAAACTCGCATCAGAAAGCCTTACAGAAAGATACTCAAACGAGAAATGAAAAGATACACAATTGGAATAGTAAAGATACGCAAACGATGTAAAGATACTCAGTTTGAAAGAAACACACTCCCACACTTGCAAAACTCTCAAATACAATAGAAACTCGCATCAGAAA
This sequence comes from Argentina anserina, assembly GCF_933775445.1. NCBI lineage: Eukaryota > Viridiplantae > Streptophyta > Magnoliopsida > Rosales > Rosaceae > Argentina > Argentina anserina. The sequence goes on along the minus strand of NW_026089536.1, from coordinate 1,037,812 downwards.
GCCTTACAGAAAGATACTCAAACAAGAAATGAAAAGATACACAATTGGAATAGTAAAGATACGCAAACGATGTAAAGATACACAATTGGAATAGTAAACATACGCAAACGATGTAAAGATACACAATTGGAATAGTAAACATACGCAAACGATGTAAAGATACTCAGTTTGAAGGAAACACACTCCCACACTTGCAAAACTCTCAAATACAATAGAAACTCGCATCAGAAAGCCTTACAGAAAGATACTCAAACGAGAAATGAAAAGATACACAATTGGAATAGTAAAGATACGCAAACGATGTAAAGATACTCAGTTTGAAAGAAACACACTCCCACACTTGCAAAACTCTCAAATACAATAGAAACTCGCATTAGAAAGCCTTACAGAAAGATACTCAAACAAGAAATGAAAAGATACACAATTGGAATAGTAAAGACACGCAAACGATGTAAAGATACACAATTGGAATAGTAAACATACGTAAACGATGTAAAGATACTCAGTTTGAAAGAAACACACTCCCACACTTGCAAAACTCTCAAATTCATGAGAAACTCGCATCAGAAAGCCTTACAGAAAGATACTCAAACGAGAAATGAAAAGATACTCAATTAGAATAGTAAAGATACGCAAACGATGTAAAGATACACAATTGGAATAGTAAAGATACGCAAACGATGTAAAGATCCTCAGTTTGAAAGAAACACACTCCCACACTTGCAAAACTCTCAAATACAATAGAAACTCGCATCAGAAGCCTTACAGAAAGATACTCAGACGAGAAATGAAAAGATACACAATTGGAATAGTAAAGATACGCAAACGATGTAAAGATACACAATTGGAATAGTTAACATACGCAAACGATGTAAAGATACTCAGATTGAAAGAAACACACTCCCACACTTGCAAAACTCTCAAATACAATAGAAACTCGCATCAGAAGCCTTACAGAACGATACTCAAACGAGAAATGAAAAGATACACAATTGGAATAGTAAAGATACGCAAACGATGTAAAGATACTCAGTTTGAAAGAAACACACTCCCACACTTGCAAAACTCTCAAATACAATAGAAACTCGCATCAGAAAGCCTTACAGAAAGATACTCAAACAAGAAATGAAAAGATACACAATTGGAATAGTAAAGATACGCAAACGATGTAAAGATACTCAGTTTGAAAGAAACACACTCCCACACTTGCAAAACTCTCAAATTCAATAGAAACTCGCATCAGAAAGCCTTACAGAAAGATACTCAAACGAGAAATGAAAAGATACACAATTGGAATAGTAAAGATACGCAAACGATGTAAAGATACACAATTGGAACAGTAAAGATACGCAAACGATGTAAAGATACTCAGTTTGAAAGAAACACACTCCCACACTTGCAAAACTCTCAAATACAATAGAAACTCGCATCAGAAGCCTTACAGAAAGATACTCAAACGAGAAATGAAAAGATACACAATTGGAATAGTAAAGATACGCAAACGATGTAAAGATACTCAGATTGAAAGAAACACACTCCCACACTTGCAAAACTCTCAAATACAATAGAAACTAGCATCAGAAGCCTTACAGAAAGATACTCAAACGAGAAATGAAAAGATACACAATTGGAATAGTAAAGATACGCAAACGATGTAAAGATACTCAGTTTGAAAGAAACACACTCCCACACTTGCAAAACTCTCAAATACAATAGAAACTCGCATCAGAAGCCTTACAGAAAGATACTCAATTGGAATAGTAAAGATACGCAAACGATGTAAAGATACACAATTGGAATAGTAAACATACGCAAACGATGTAAAGATACTCAGATTGAAAGAAACACACTCCCACACTTGCAAAACTCTCAAATACAATAGAAACTCGCATCAGAAGCCTTACAGAAAGATACTCAAACGAGAAATGAAAAGATACACAATTGGAATAGTAAAGATACGCAAACGATGTAAAGATACTCAGTTTGAAAGAAACACACTCCCACACTTGCAAAACTCTCAAATACAATAGAAACTCGCATCAGAAAGCCTTACAGAAAGATACTCAAACAAGAAATGAAAAGATACACAATTGGAATAGTAAAGATACACAAACGATGTAAAGATACACGATTGGAATAGTAAAGATACGCAAACGATGTAAAGATACACAATTGGAATAGTAAAGATACGCAAACGATGTAAAGATACTCAGTTTGAAAGAAACACACTCCCACACTTGCAAAACTCTCAAATTCAATAGAAACTCGCATCAGAAAGCCTTACAGAAAGATACTCAAACGAGAAATGAAAAGATACACAATTGGAATAGTAAAGATACGCAAACGATGTAAAGATACTCAGATTGAAAGAAACACACTCCGACACTTAAAAAACTCTCAAATTCTATAGAAACTCGCATCAGAAAGCCTTACCGAAAGATACTCAAACGATAAATGAAAAGATACTTAATTGGAATAGTAAAGATACGCAAACGATGTAAAAATACACAATTGGAATAGTAAAGATACGCAAACGATGTAAAGATACACAATTGGAATAGTAAAGATACGGAAACGATGTAAAGATACACAATTGGAATAGTAAAGATACGCAAACGATGTAAAGATACTCAGTTTGAAAGAAACACACTCCCACACTTGCAAAACTCTCAAATACAATAGAAACTCGCATCAGAAGCCCTACAGAAAGATACTCAAACGAGAAATGAAAAGATACACAATTGGAATAGTAAAGATACGCAAACGATGTAAAGATACACAATTGGAATAGTAAAGATACGCAAACGATGTAAACATACTCAGTTTGAAAGAAACACACTCCCACACTTGCAAAACTCTCAAATACAATAGAAACTCGCATCAGAAAGCCTTACAGAAAGATACTCAAACGAGAAATGAAAAGATACACAATTGGAATAGTAAAGATACGCAAACGATGTAAAGATACACAATTGGAATAGTAAACATACGCAAACGATGTAAAGATACTCAGTTTGAAGGAAACACACTCCCACACTTGCAAAACTCTCAAATACAATAGAAACTCGCATCAGAAAGCCTTACAGAAAGATACTCAAACGAGAAATGAAAAGATACACAATTGGAATAGTAAAGATACGCAAACGATGTAAAGATACTCAGTTTGAAAGAAACACACTCCCACACTTGCAAAACTCTCAAATACAATAGAAACTCGCATCAGAAAGCCTTACAGAAAGATACTCAAACAAGAAATGAAAAGATACACAATTGGAATAGTAAAGATACGCAAACGATGTAAAGATACACAATTGGAATAGTAAACATACGCAAACGATGTAAAGATACACAATTGGAATAGTAAACATACGCAAACGATGTAAAGATACTCATTTTGAAAGAAACACACTCCCACACTTGCAAAACTCTCAAATACAATAGAAACTCGCATCAGAAAGCCTTACAGAAAGATACTCAAACAAGAAATAAAAAGATACACAATTGGAATAGTAAAGATACGCAAACGATGTAAAGATACACAATTGGAATAGTAAACATACGCAAACGATGTAAAGATACACAATTGGAATAGTAAACATACGCAAACGATGTAAAGATACACTATGAAAAGATACTCAATTGGAATAGTAAAGATACGCAAACGATGTAAAAATACACAATTGGAATAGAAAAGATACGCAAACGATGTAAAGATACACAATTGGAATAGTAAAGATACGGAAACGATGTAAAGATACACAATTGGAATAGTAAAGATACGCAAAAGATGTAAAGATACTCAGTTTGAAAGAAACACACTCCCACACTTGCAAAACTCTCAAATACAATAGAAACTCGCATCAGAAGCCCTACAGAAAGATACTCAAACGAGAAATGAAAAGATACACAATTGGAATAGTAAAGATACGCAAACGATGTAAAGATACACAATTGGAATAGTAAAGATACGCAAACGATGTAAAGATACTCAGTTTGAAAGAAACACACTCCCACACTTGCAAAACTCTCAAATACAATAGAAACTCGCATCAGAAAGCCTTACAGAAAGATACTCAAACGAGAAATGAAAAGATACACAATTGGAATAGTAAAGATACGCAAACGATGTAAAGATACACAATTGGAATAGTAAAGATACGCAAACGATGTAAAGATACTCAGTTTTAAAGAAACACACTCCCACACTTGCAAAACTCTCAAATACAATAGAAACTCGCATCAGAAAGCCTTACAGAAAGATACTGAAACAAGAAATGAAAAGATACACAATTGGAATAGTAAAGATACGCAAACGATGTAAAGATACACAATTGGAATAGTAAAGATACGCAAACGATGTAAAGATACTCAGTTTGAAAGAAACACACTCCCACACTTGCAAAACTCTCAAATTCATGAGAAACTCGCATCAGAAAGCCTTACAGAAAGATACTCAAACGAGAAATGAAAAGATACTCAATTAGAATAGTAAAGATACGCAAACGATGTAAAGATACACAATTGGAATAGTAAAGATACGCAAACGATGTAAAGATCCTCAGTTTGAAAGAAACACACTCCCACACTTGCAAAACTCTCAAATACAATAGAAACTCGCATCAGAAGCCTTACAGAAAGATACTCAGACGAGAAATGAAAAGATACACAATTGGAATAGTAAAGATACGCAAACGATGTAAAGATACACAATTGGAATAGGTAACATACGCAAACGATGTAAAGATACTCAGATTGAAAGAAACACACTCCCACACTTGCAAAACTCTCAAATACAATAGAAACTCGCATCAGAAGCGTTACAGAAAGATACTCAAACGAGAAATGAAAAGATACACAATTGGAATAGTAAAGATACGCAAACGATGTAAAGATACTCAGTTTGAAAGAAACACACTCCCACACTTGCAAAACTCTCAAATACAATAGAAACTCGCATCAGAAGCCCTACAGAAAGATACTCAAACGAGAAATGAAAATATACACAATTGGAATAGTAAAGATAAGCAAACGATGTAAAGATACACAATTGGAATAGTAAAGATACGCAAACGATGTAAACATACTCAGTTTGAAAGAAACACACTCCCACACTTGCAAAACTCTCAAATACAATAGAAACTCGCATCAGAAAGCCTTACAGAAAGATACTCAAACGAGAAATGAAAAGATACACAATTGGAATAGTAAAGATACGCAAACGATGTAAAGATACACAATTGGAATAGTAAACATACGCAAACGATGTAAAGATACTCAGTTTGAAGGAAACACACTCCCACACTTGCAAAACTCTCAAATACAATAGAAACTCGCATCAGAAAGCCTTACAGAAAGATACTCAAACGAGAAATGAAAAGATACACAATTGGAATAGTAAAGATACGCAAACGATGTAAAGATACTTAGTTTGAAAGAAACACACTCCCACACTTGCAAAACTCTCAAATACAATAGAAACTCGCATCAGAAAGCCTTACAGAAAGATACTCAAACAAGAAATGAAAAGATACACAATTGGAATAGTAAAGATACGCAAACGATGTAAAGATACACAATTGGAATAGTAAAGATACGCAAACGATGTAAAGATACACAATTGGAATAGTAAAGATACGGAAACGATGTAAAGATACTCAGTTTGAAAGAAACACACTCCCACACTTGCAAAACTCTCAAATACAATAGAAACTCGCATCAGAAAGCCTTACAGAAAGATACTCAAACAAGAAATAAAAAGATACACAATTGGAATAGTAAAGATACGCAAACGATGTAAAGATACACAATTGGAATAGTAAACATACGCAAACGATGTAAAGATACACTATGAAAAGATACTCAATTGGAATAGTAAAGATACGCAAACGATGTAAAAATACACAATTGGAATAGTAAAGATACGCAAACGATGTAAAGATACACAATTGGAATAGTAAAGATACGGAAACGATGTAAAGATACACAATTGGAATAGTAAAGATACGCAAAAGATGTAAAGATACTCAGTTTGAAAGAAACACACTCCCACACTTGCAAAACTCTCAAATACAATAGAAACTCGCATCAGAAGCCTTACAGAAAGATACTCAAACAAGAAATGAAAAGATACACAATTGGAATAGTAAACATACGCAAACGATGTAAAGATACACAATTGGAATAGTAAACATACGCATACGATGTAAAGATACTCAGTTTGAAAGAAACACACTCCCACACTTGCAAAACTCTCAAATACAATAGAAACTCGCATCAGAAAGCCTTACAGAAAGATACTCAAACAAGAAATAAAAAGATACACAATTGGAATAGTAAAGATACGCAAACGATGTAAAGATACACAATTGGAATAGTAAAGATACGCAAACGATGTAAAGATACACAATTGGAATAGTAAACATACGCAAACGATGTAAAGATACACTATGAAAAGATACTCAATTGGAATAGTAAAGATACGCAAACGATGTAAAAATACACAATTGGAATAGTAAAGATACGCAAACGATGTAAAGATACACAATTGGAATAGTAAAGATACGGAAACGATGTAAAGATACACAATTGGAATAGTAAAGATACGCAAAAGATGTAAAGATACTCAGTTTGAAAGAAACACACTCCCACACTTGCAAAACTCTCAAATACAATAGAAACTCGCATCAGAAGCCCTACAGAAAGATACTCAAACGAGAAATGAAAAGATACACAATTGGAATAGTAAAGATACGCAAACGATGTAAAGATACACAATTGGAATAGTAAAGATACGCAAACGATGTAAAGATACTCAGTTTGAAAGAAACACACTCCCACACTTGCAAAACTCTCAAATACAATAGAAACTCGCATCAGAAAGCCTTACAGAAAGATACTCGAACGAGAAATGAAAAGATACACAATTGGAATAGTAAAGATACGCAAACGATGTAAAGATACACAATTGGAATAGTAAAGATACGCAAACGATGTAAAGATACTCAGTTTTAAAGAAACACACTCCCACACTTGCAAAACTCTCAAATACAATAGAAACTCGCATCAGAAAGCCTTACAGAAAGATACTCAAACAAGAAATGAAAAGATACACAATTGGAATAGTAAAGATACGCAAACGATGTAAAGATACACAATTGGAATAGTAAAGATACGCAAACGATGTAAAGATACACAATTGGAATAGTAAACATACGCAAACGATGTAAAGATACTCAGTTTGAAAGAAACACACTCCCACACTTGCAAAACTCTCTAATTCATGAGAAACTCGCATCAGAAAGCCTTACAGAAAGATACTCAAACGAGAAATGAAAAGATACTCAATTAGAATAGTAAAGATACGCAAACGATGTAAAGATACACAATTGGAATAGTAAAGATACGCAAACGATGTAAAGATCCTCAGTTTGAAAGAAACACACTCCCACACTTGCAAAACTCTCAAATACAATAGAAACTCGCATCAGAAGCCTTACAGAAAGATACTCAGACGAGAAATGAAAAGATACACAATTGGAATAGTAAAGATACGCAAACGATGTAAAGATACACAATTGGAATAGTTAACATACGCAAACGATGTAAAGATACTCAGATTGAAAGAAACACACTCCCACACTTGCAAAACTCTCAAATACAATAGAAACTCGCATCAGAAGCCTTACAGAAAGATACTCAAACGAGAAATGAAAAGATACACAATTGGAATAGTAAAGATACGCAAACGATGTAAAGATACTCAGTTTGAAAGAAACACACTCCCACACTTGCAAAACTCTCAAATACAATAGAAACTCGCATCAGAAAGCCTTACAGAAAGATACTCAAACAAGAAATGAAAAGATATACAATTGGAATAGTAAAGATACGCAAACGATGTAAAGATACACGATTGGAATAGTAAAGATACGCAAACGATGTAAAGATACACAATTGGAATAGTAAAGATACGCAAACGATGTAAAGATACTCAGTTTGAAAGAAATACACTCCCACACTTGCAAAACTCTCAAATACAATAGAAACTCGCATCAGAAAGCCTTACAGAAAGATACTCAAACAAGAAATGAAAAGATGCACAATTGGAATAGTAAAGATACGCAAACGATGTAAAGATACACAATTGGAATAGTAAAGATACGCAAACGATGTAAAGATACACAATTGGAATAGTAAACATACGCAAACGATGTAAAGATACTCAGTTTGAAAGAAACACACTCCCACACTTGCAAAACTCTCAAATACAATAGAAACTCGCATCAGAAAGCCTTACAGAAAGATACTCAAACAAGAAATGAAAAGATACACAATTGGAATAGTAAATATACGCAAACGATGTAAAGATACACAATTGGAATAGTAAAGATACGCAAACGATGTAAAGATACACAATTGGAATAGTAAACATACGCAAACGATGTAAAGATACTCAGTTTGAAAGAAACACACTCCCACACTTGCAAAACTCTCAAATTCATGAGAAACTCGCATCAGAAAGCCTTACAGAAAGATACTCAAACGAGAAATGAAAAGATACTCAATTAGAATAGTAAAGATACGCAAACGATGTAAAGATACACAATTGGAATAGTAAAGATACGCAAACGATGTAAAGATACTCAGTTTGAAGGAAACACACTCCCACACTTGCAAAACTCTCAAATACAATAGAAACTCGCATCAGAAAGCCTTACAGAAAGATACTCAAACGAGAAATGAAAAGATACACAATTGGAATAGTAAAGATACGCAAACGATGTAAAGATACTCAGTTTGAAAGAAACACACTCCCACACTTGCAAAACTCTCAAATACAATAGAAACTCGCATCAGAAAGCCTTACAGAAAGATACTCAAACAAGAAATGAAAAGATACACAATTGGAATAGTAAAGATACGCAAACGATGTAAAGATACACAATTGGAATAGTAAACATACGCAAACGATGTAAAGATACACAATTGGAATAGTAAACATACGCAAACGATGTAAAGATACTCAGTTTGAAAGAAACACACTCCCACACTTGCAAAACTCTCAAATACAATAGAAACTCGCATCAGAAAGCCTTACAGAAAGATACTCAAACAAGAAATAAAAAGATACACAATTGGAATAGTAAAGATACGCAAACGATGTAAAGATACACAATTGGAATAGTAAAGATACGCAAACGATTTAAAGATACACAATTGGAATAGTAAACATACGCAAACGATGTAAAGATACACTATGAAAAGATACTCAATTGGAATAGTAAAGATACGCAAACGATGTAAAAATACACCATTGGAATAGTAAAGATACGCAAACGATGTAAAGATACACAATTGGAATAGTAAAGATACGGAAACGATGTAAAGATACACAATTGGAATAGTAAAGATACGCAAAAGATGTAAAGATACTCAGTTTGAAAGAAACACACTCCCACACTTGCAAAACTCTCAAATACAATAGAAACTCGCATCAGAAGCCCTACAGAAAGATACTCAAACGAGAAATGAAAAGATACACAATTGGAATAGTAAAGATACGCAAACGATGTAAAGATACACAATTGGAATAGTAAAGATACGCAAACGATGTAAAGATACTCAGTTTGAAAGAAACACACTCCCACACTTGCAAAACTCTCAAATACAATAGAAACTCGCATCAGAAAGCCTTACAGAAAGATACTCAAACGAGAAATGAAAAGATACACAATTGGAATAGTAAAGATACGCAAACGATGTAAAGATACACAATTGGAATAGTAAAGATACGCAAACGATGTAAAGATACTCAGTTTTAAAGAAACACACTCCCACACTTGCAAAACTCTCAAATACAATAGAAACTCGCATCAGAAAGCCTTACAGAAAGATACTCAAACAAGAAATGAAAAGATACACAATTGGAATAGTAAAGATACGCAAACGATGTAAAGATACACAATTGGAATAGTAAAGATACGCAAACGATGTAAAGATACACAATTGGAATAGTAAACATACGCAAACGATGTAAAGATACTCAGTTTGAAAGAAACACACTCCCACACTTGCAAAACTCTCAAATTCATGAGAAACTCGCATCAGAAAGCCTTACAGAAAGATACTCAAACGAGAAATGAAAAGATACTCAATTAGAATAGTAAAGATACGCAAACGATGTAAAGATACACAATTGGAATAGTAAAGATACGCAAACGATGTAAAGATCCTCAGTTTGAAAGAAACACACTCCCACACTTGCAAAACTCTCAAATACAATAGAAACTCGCATCAGAAGCCTTACAGAAAGATACTCAGACGAGAAATGAAAAGATACACAATTGGAATAGTAAAGATACGCAAACGATGTAAAGATACACAATTGGAATAGTTAACATACGCAAACGATGTAAAGATACTCAGATTGAAAGAAACACACTCCCACACTTGCAAAACTCTCAAATACAATAGAAACTCGCATCAGAAGCCTTACAGAAAGATACTCAAACGAGAAATGAAAAGATACACAATTGGAATAGTAAAGATACGCAAACGATGTAAAGATACTCAGTTTGAAAGAAACACACTCCCACACTTGCAAAACTCTCAAATACAATAGAAACTCGCATCAGAAAGCCTTACAGAAAGATACTCAAACAAGAAATGAAAAGATACACAATTGGAATAGTAAAGATACGCAAACGATGTAAAGATACACGATTGGAATAGTAAAGATACGCAAACGATGTAAAGATACACAATTGGAATAGTAAAGATACGCAAACGATGTAAAGATACTCAGTTTGAAAGAAATACACTCCCACACTTGCAAAACTCTCAAATACAATAGAAACTCGCATCAGAAAGCCTTACAGAAAGATACTCAAACAAGAAATGAAAAGATACACAATTGGAATAGTAAAGATACGCAAACGATGTAAAGATACACAATTGGAATAGTAAAGATACGCAAACGATGTAAAGATACACAATTGGAATAGTAAACATACGCAAACGATGTAAAGATACTCAGTTTGAAAGAAACACACTCCCACACTTGCAAAACTCTCAAATACAATAGAAACTCGCATCAGAAAGCCTTACAGAAATATACACAAACAAGAAATAAAAAGATACACAATTGGAATAGTAAAGATACGCAAACGATGTAAAGATACACAATTGGAATAGTAAACATACGCAAACGATGTAAAGATACACAATTGGAATAGTAAACATACGCAAACGATGTAAAGATACTCAGTTTGAAAGAAACACACTCCCACACTTGCAAAACTCTCAAATACAATAGAAACTCGCATCAGAAAGCCTTACAGAAAGATACTCAAACAAGAAATAAAAAGATACACAATTGGAATAGTAAAGATACGCAAACGATGTAAAGATACACAATTGGAATAGTAAAGATACGCAAACGATGTAAAGATACACAATTGGAATAGTAAACATACGCAAACGATGTAAAGATACACTATGAAAAGATACTCAATTGGAATAGTAAAGATACGCAAACGATGTAAAAATACACAATTGGAATAGTAAAGATACGCAAACGATGTAAAGATACACAATTGGAATAGTAAAGATACGGAAACGATGTAAAGATACACAATTGGAATAGTAAAGATACGCAAAAGATGTAAAGATACTCAGTTTGAAAGAAACACACTCCCACACTTGCAAAACTCTCAAATACAATAGAAACTCGCATCAGAAGCCCTACAGAAAGATACTCAAACGAGAAATGAAAAGATACACAATTGGAATAGTAAAGATACGCAAACGATGTAAAGATACACAATTGGAATAGTAAAGATACGCAAACGATGTAAAGATACTCAGTTTGAAAGAAACACACTCCCACACTTGCAAAACTCTCAAATACAATAGAAACTCGCATCAGAAAGCCTTACAGAAAGATACTCAAACGAGAAATGAAAAGATACACAATTGGAATAGTAAAGATACGCAAACGATGTAAAGATACACAATTGGAATAGTAAAGATACGCAAACGATGTAAAGATACTCAGTTTGAAAGAAACACACTCCCACACTTGCAAAACTCTCAAATACAATAGAAACTCGCATCAGAAGCCTTACAGAAAGATACTCAAACGAGAAATGAAAAGATACACAATTGGAATAGTAAAGATACGCAAACGATGTAAAGATACTCAGATTGAAAGAAACACACTCCCACACTTGCAAAACTCTCAAATACAATAGAAACTAGCATCAGAAGCCTTACAGAAAGATACTCAAACGAGAAATGAAAAGATACACAATTGGAATAGTAAAGATACGCAAACGATGTAAAGATACTCAGTTTGAAAGAAACACACTCCCACACTTGCAAAACTCTCAAATAAAATAGAAACTCGCATCAGAAGCCTTACAGAAAGATACTCAAACGAGAAATGAAAAGATACACAATTGGAATAGTAAAGATACGCAAACGATGTAAAGATACACAATTGGAATAGTAAACATACGCAAACGATGTAAAGACACTCAGTTAGAAGGAAACACACTCCCTCACTTGCAAAACTCTCAAATTCAATAGAAACTCGCATCAGAAAGCCTTACAGAAAGATACTCAAACGAGAAATGAAAAGATACACAATTGGAATAGTAAAGATACGCAAACGATGTAAAGATACTCAGTTTGAAAGAAACACAATCCCACACTTGCAAAACTCTCAAATTCAATAGAAACTCGCATCAGAAAGCCTTACAGAAAGATACTCAAACGAGAAATGAAAAGATACACAATTGGAATAGTAAAGATACGCAAACGATGTAAAGATACACAATTGGAATAGTAAAGAGACGCAAACGATGTAAAGATACACAATTGGAATAGTAAACATACGCAAACGATGTAAAGATACTCAGTTTGAAAGAAACACACTCCCACACTTGCAAAACTCTCAAATTCATGAGAAACTCGCATCAGAAAGCCTTACAGAAAGATACTCAAACGAGAAATGAAAAGATACTCAATTAGAATAGTAAAGATACGCAAACGATGTAAAGATACACAATTGGAATAGTAAAGATACGCAAACGATGTAAAGATCCTCAGTTTGAAAGAAACACACTCCCACACTTGCAAAACTCTCAAATACAATAGAAACTCGCATCAGAAGCCTTACAGAAAGATACTCAGACGAGAAATGAAAAGATACACAATTGGAATAGTAAAGATACGCAAACGATGTAAAGATACACAATTGGAATAGTAAAGATACGCAAACGATGTAAAGATACTCAGATTGAAAGAAACACACTCCCACACTTGCAAAACTCTCAAATACAATAGAAACTCGCATCAGAAGCCTTACAGAAAGATACTCAAACGAGAAATGAAAAGATACACAATTGGAATAGTAAAGATACGCAAACGATGTAAAGATACTCAGTTTGAAAGAAACACACTCCCACACTTGCAAAACTCTCAAATACAATAGAAACTCGCATCAGAAAGCCTTACAGAAAGATACTCAAAAAAGAAATGAAAAGATACACAATTGGAATAGTAAAGATACGCAAACGATGTAAAGATACACGATTGGAATAGTAAAGATACGCAAACGATGTAAAGATACACAATTGGAATAGTAAAGATACGCAAACGATGTAAAGATACACAATTGGAATAGTAAACATACGCAAACGATGTAAAGATACTCAGTTTGAAAGAAACACACTCCCGCACTTGCAAAACTCTCAAATTCATGAGAAACTCGCATCAGAAAGCCTTACAGAAAGATACTCAAACGAGAAATGAAAAGATACTCAATTAGAATAGTAAAGATACGCAAACGATGTAAAGATACACAATTGGAATAGTAAAGATACGCAAACGATGTAAAGATACACAATTGGAATAGTAAACATACGCAAACGATGTAAAGATACACAATTGGAATAGTAAACATACGCAAACGATGTAAAGATACTCAGTTTGAAAGAAACACACTCCCACACTTGCAAAACTCTCAAATACAATAGAAACTCGCATCAGAAAGCCTTACAGAAAGATACTCAAACAAGAAATAAAAAGATACACAATTGGAATAGTAAAGATACGCAAACGATGTAAAGATACACAATTGGAATAGTAAAGATACGCAAACGATGTAAAGATACACAATTGGAATAGTAAACATACGCAAACGATGTAAAGATACACTATGAAAAGATACTCAATTGGAATAGTAAAGATACGCAAACGATGTAAAAATACACAATTGGAATAGTAAAGATACGCAAACGATGTAAAGATACACAATTGGAATAGTAAAGATACGGAAACGATGTAAAGATACACAATTGGAATAGTAAAGATACGCAAAAGATGTAAAGATACTCAGTTTGAAAGAAACACACTCCCACACTTGCAAAACTCTCAAATACAATAGAAACTCGCATCAGAAGCCCTACAGAAAGATACTCAAACGAGAAATGAAAAGATACACAATTGGAATAGTAAAGATACGCAAACGATGTAAAGATACACAATTGGAATAGTAAAGATACGCAAACGATGTAAAGATACTCAGTTTGAAAGAAACACACTCCCACACTTGCAAAACTCTCAAATACAATAGAAACTCGCATCAGAAAGCCTTACAGAAAGATACTCAAACGAGAAATGAAAAGATACACAATTGGAATAGTAAAGATACGCAAACGATGTAAAGATACACAATTGGAATAGTAAAGATACGCAAACGATGTAAAGATACTCAGTTTGAAAGAAACACACTCCCACACTTGCAAAACTCTCAAATACAATAGAAACTCGCATCAGAAGCCTTACAGAAAGATACTCAAACGAGAAATGAAAAGATACACAATTGGAATAGTAAAGATACGCAAACGATGTAAAGATACTCAGATTGAAAGAAACACACTCCCACACTTGCAAAACTCTCAAATACAATAGAAACTAGCATCAGAAGCCTTACAGAAAGATACTCAAACGAGAAATGAAAAGATACACAATTGGAATAGTAAAGATACGCAAACGATGTAAAGATACTCAGTTTGAAAGAAACACACTCCCACACTTGCAAAACTCTCAAATAAAATAGAAACTCGCATCAGAAGCCTTACAGAAAGATACTCAAACGAGAAATGAAAAGATACACAATTGGAATAGTAAAGATACGCAAACGATGTAAAGATACACAATTGGAATAGTAAACATACGCAAACGATGTAAAGACACTCAGTTAGAAGGAAACACAATCCCACACTTGCAAAACTCTCAAATTCAATAGAAACTCGCATCAGAAAGCCTTACAGAAAGATACTCAAACGAGAAATGAAAAGATACACAATTGGAATAGTAAAGATACGCAAACGATGTAAAGATACACAATTGGAATAGTAAAGAGACGCAAACGATGTAAAGATACACAATTGGAATAGTAAACATACGCAAACGATGTAAAGATACTCAGTTTGAAAGAAACACACTCCCACACTTGCAAAACTCTCAAATTCATGAGAAACTCGCATCAGAAAGCCTTACAGAAAGATACTCAAACGAGAAATGAAAAGATACTCAATTAGAATAGTAAAGATACGCAAACGATGTAAAGATACACAATTGGAATAGTAAAGATACGCAAACGATGTAAAGATCCTCAGTTTGAAAGAAACACACTCCCACACTTGCAAAACTCTCAAATACAATAGAAACTCGCATCAGAAGCCTTACAGAAAGATACTCAGACGAGAAATGAAAAGATACACAATTGGAATAGTAAAGATACGCAAACGATGTAAAGATACACAATTGGAATAGTAAAGATACGCAAACGATGTAAAGATACTCAGATTGAAAGAAACACACTCCCACACTTGCAAAACTCTCAAATACAATAGAAACTCGCATCAGAAGCCTTACAGAAAGATACTCAAACGAGAAATGAAAAGATACACAATTGGAATAGTAAAGATACGCAAACGATGTAAAGATACTCAGTTTGAAAGAAACACACTCCCACACTTGCAAAACTCTCAAATACAATAGAAACTCGCATCAGAAAGCCTTACAGAAAGATACTCAAAAAAGAAATGAAAAGATACACAATTGGAATAGTAAAGATACGCAAACGATGTAAAGATACACGATTGGAATAGTAAAGATACGCAAACGATGTAAAGATACACAATTGGAATAGTAAAGATACGCAAACGATGTAAAGATACACAATTGGAATAGTAAACATACGCAAACGATGTAAAGATACTCAGTTTGAAAGAAACACACTCCCGCACTTGCAAAACTCTCAAATTCATGAGAAACTCGCATCAGAAAGCCTTACAGAAAGATACTCAAACGAGAAATGAAAAGATACTCAATTAGAATAGTAAAGATACGCAAACGATGTAAAGATACACAATTGGAATAGTAAAGATACGCAAACGATGTAAAGATACACAATTGGAATAGTAAACATACGCAAACGATGTAAAGATACACAATTGGAATAGTAAACATACGCAAACGATGTAAAGATACTCAGTTTGAAAGAAACACACTCCCACACTTGCAAAACTCTCAAATACAATAGAAACTCGCATCAGAAAGCCTTACAGAAAGATACTCAAACAAGAAATAAAAAGATACACAATTGGAATAGTAAAGATACGCAAACGATGTAAAGATACACAATTGGAATAGTAAAGATACGCAAACGATGTAAAGATACACAATTGGAATAGTAAACATACGCAAACGATGTAAAGATACACTATGAAAAGATACTCAATTGGAATAGTAAAGATACGCAAACGATGTAAAAATACACAATTGGAATAGTAAAGATACGCAAACGATGTAAAGATACACAATTGGAATAGTAAAGATACGGAAACGATGTAAAGATACACAATTGGAATAGTAAAGATACGCAAAAGATGTAAAGATACTCAGTTTGAAAGAAACACACTCCCACACTTGCAAAACTCTCAAATACAATAGAAACTCGCATCAGAAGCCCTACAGAAAGATACTCAAACGAGAAATGAAAAGATACACAATTGGAATAGTAAAGATACGCAAACGATGTAAAGATACACAATTGGAATAGTAAAGATACGCAAACGATGTAAAGATACTCAGTTTGAAAGAAACACACTCCCACACTTGCAAAACTCTCAAATACAATAGAAACTCGCATCAGAAAGCCTTACAGAAAGATACTCAAACGAGAAATGAAAAGATACACAATTGGAATAGTAAAGATACGCAAACGATGTAAAGATACACAATTGGAATAGTAAAGATACGCAAACGATGTAAAGATACTCAGTTTGAAAGAAACACACTCCCACACTTGCAAAACTCTCAAATACAATAGAAACTCGCATCAGAAGCCTTACAGAAAGATACTCAAACGAGAAATGAAAAGATACACAATTGGAATAGTAAAGATACGCAAACGATGTAAAGATACTCAGATTGAAAGAAACACACTCCCACACTTGCAAAACTCTCAAATACAATAGAAACTAGCATCAGAAGCCTTACAGAAAGATACTCAAACGAGAAATGAAAAGATACACAATTGGAATAGTAAAGATACGCAAACGATGTAAAGATACTCAGTTTGAAAGAAACACACTCCCACACTTGCAAAACTCTCAAATAAAATAGAAACTCGCATCAGAAGCCTTACAGAAAGATACTCAAACGAGAAATGAAAAGATACACAATTGGAATAGTAAAGATACGCAAACGATGTAAAGATACACAATTGGAATAGTAAACATACGCAAACGATGTAAAGACACTCAGTTAGAAGGAAACACACTCCCTCACTTGCAAAACTCTCAAATTCAATAGAAACTCGCATCAGAAAGCCTTACAGAAAGATACTCAAACGAGAAATGAAAAGATACACAATTGGAATAGTAAAGATACGCAAACGATGTAAAGATACACAATTGGAATAGTAAACATACGCAAACGATGTAAAGACACTCAGTTAGAAGGAAACACACTCCCTCACTTGCAAAACTCTCAAATTCAATAGAAACTCGCATCAGAAAGCCTTACAGAAAGATACTCAAACGAGAAATGAAAAGATACACAATTGGAATAGTAAAGATACGCAAACGATGTAAAGATACTCAGTTTGAAAGAAACACAATCCCACACTTGCAAAACTCTCAAATTCAATAGAAACTCGCATCAGAAAGCCTTACAGAAAGATACTCAAACGAGAAATGAAAAGATACACAATTGGAATAGTAAAGATACGCAAACGATGTAAAGATACACAATTGGAATAGTAAAGAGACGCAAACGATGTAAAGATACACAATTGGAATAGTAAAGATACGCAAACGATGTAAAGATACTCAGTTTGAAAGAAACACACTCCCACACTTGCAAAACTCTCAAATTCATGAGAAACTCGCATCAGAAAGCCTTACAGAAAGATACTCAAACGAGAAATGAAAAGATACTCAATTAGAATAGTAAAGATACGCAAACGATGTAAAGATACACAATTGGAATAGTAAAGATACGCAAACGATGTAAAGATACTCAGTTTGAAAGAAACACACTCCCACACTTGCAAAACTCTCAAATACAATAGAAACTCGCATCAGAAGCCTTACAGAAAGATACTCAAACGAGAAATGAAAAGATACACAATTGGAATAGTAAAGATACGCAAACGATGTAAAGATACACAATTGGAATAGTAAAGATACGCAAACGATGTAAAGATACTCAGATTGAAAGAAACACACTCCCACACTTGCAAAACTCTCAAATACAATAGAAACTCGCATCAGAAGCCTTACAGAAAGATACTCAAACGAGAAATGAAAAGATACACAATTGGAATAGTAAAGATACGCAAACGATGTAAAGATACTCAGTTTGAAAGAAACACACTCCCACACTTGCAAAACTCTCAAATACAATAGAAACTCGCATCAGAAAGCCTTACAGAAAGATACTCAAAAAAGAAATGAAAAGATACACAATTGGAATAGTAAAGATACGCAAACGATGTAAAGATACACGATTGGAATAGTAAAGATACGCAAACGATGTAAAGATACACAATTGGAATAGTAAAGATACGCAAACGATGTAAAGATACACAATTGGAATAGTAAACATACGCAAACGATGTAAAGATACTCAGTTTGAAAGAAACACACTCCCGCACTTGCAAAACTCTCAAATTCATGAGAAACTCGCATCAGAAAGCCTTACAGAAAGATACTCAAACGAGAAATGAAAAGATACTCAATTAGAATAGTAAAGATACGCAAACGATGTAAAGATACACAATTGGAATAGTAAAGATACGCAAACGATGTAAAGATCCTCAGTTTGAAAGAAACACACTCCCACACTTGCAAAACTCTCAAATTCATGAGAAACTCGCATCAGAAAGCCTTACAGAAAGATACTCAAACGAGAAATGAAAAGATACTCAATTAGAATAGTAAAGATACGCAAACGATGTAAAGATACACAATTGGAATAGTAAAGATACGCAAACGATGTAAAGATCCTCAGTTTGAAAGAAACACACTCCCACACTTGCAAAACTCTCAAATACAATAGAAACTCGCATCAGAAGCCTTACAGAAAGATACTCAGACGAGAAATGAAAAGATACACAATTGGAATAGTAAAGATACGCAAACGATGTAAAGATACACAATTGGAATAGTAAAGATACGCAAACGATGTAAAGATACTCAGATTGAAAGAAACACACTCCCACACTTGCAAAACTCTCAAATACAATAGAAACTCGCATCAGAAGCCTTACAGAAAGATACTCAAACGAGAAATGAAAAGATACACAATTGGAATAGTAAAGATACGCAAACGATGTAAAGATATTCAGTTTGAAAGAAACACACTCCCACACTTGCAAAACTCTCAAATACAATAGAAACTCGCATCAGAAAGCCTTACAGAAAGATACTCAAACAAGAAATGAAAAGATACACAATTGGAATAGTAAACATACGCAAACGATGTAAAGATACACAATTGGAATAGTAAACATACGCAAATGATGTAAAGACACTCAGTTAGAAGGAAACACACTCCCACACTTGCAAAACTCTCAAATTCAATAGAAACTCGCATCACAAAGCCTTACAGAAAGATACTCAAATGAGAAATGAAAAGATACACAATTGGAATAGTAAAGATACGCAAACGATGTAAAGATACACAATTGGAATAGTAAAGATACGCAAACGATGTAAAGATACTCAGATTGAAAGAAACACACTCCCACACTTGCAAAACTCTCAAATACAATAGAAACTCGCATCAGAAGCCTTACAGAAAGATACTCAAACGAGAAATGAAAAGATACACAATTGGAATAGTAAAGATACGCAAACGATGTAAAGATATTCAGTTTGAAAGAAACACACTCCCACACTTGCAAAACTCTCAAATACAACAGAAACTCGCATCAGAAAGCCTTACAGAAAGATACTCAAACAAGAAATGAAAAGATACACGATTGGAATAGTAAAGATACGCAAACGATGTAAAGATACACAATTGGAATAGTAAAGATACGCAAACGATGTAAAGATACTCAGTTTGAAAGAAACACACTCCCACACTTGCAAAACTCTCAAATACAATAGAAACTCGCATCAGAAAGCCTTACAGAAAGATACTCAAACAAGAAATGAAAAGATACACAATTGGAATAGTAAAGATACGCAAACGATGTAAAGATACACAATTGGAATAGTAAAGATACGCAAACGATGTAAAGATACACAATTGGAATAGTAAACATACGCAAACGATGTAAAGATACTCAGTTTGAAAGAAACACACTCCCACACTTGCAAAACTCTCAAATACAATAGAAACTCGCATCAGAAAGCCTTACAGAAAGATACTCAAACAAGAAATGAAAAGATACACAATTGGAATAGTAAAGATACGCAAACGATGTAAAGATACACAATTGGAATAGTAAAGATACGCAAACGATGTAAAGATCCTCAGTTTGAAAGAAACACACTCCCACACTTGCAAAACTCTCAAATACAATAGAAACTCGCATCAGAAGCCTTACAGAAAGATACTCAGACGAGAAATGAAAAGATACACAATTGGAATAGTAAAGATACGCAAACGATGTAAAGATACACAATTGGAATAGTAAAGATACGCAAACGATGTAAAGATACTCAGATTGAAAGAAACACACTCCCACACTTGCAAAACTCTCAAATACAATAGAAACTCGCATCAGAAGCCTTACAGAAAGATACTCAAACGAGAAATGAAAAGATACACAATTGGAATAGTAAAGATACGCAAACGATGTAAAGATACTCAGTTCGAAAGAAACACACTCCCACACTTGCAAAACTCTCAAATACAATAGAAACTCGCATCAGAAAGCCTTACAGAAAGATACTCAAACAAGAAATGAAAAGATACACAATTGGAATAGTAAAGATACGCAAACGTTGTAAAGATACACAATTGGAATAGTAAAGATACGCAAACGATGTAAAGATACACAATTGGAATAGTAAACATACGCAAACGATGTAAAGATACTCAGTTTGAAAGAAACACACTCCCACACTTGCAAAACTCTCAAATACAATAGAAACTCGCATCAGAAAGCCTTACAGAAAGATACTCAAACAAGAAATGAAAAGATACACAATTGGAATAGTAAAGATACGCAAACGATGTAAAGATACACAATTGGAATAGTAAAGATACGCAAACGATGTAAAGATACACAATTGGAATAGTAAAGATACGCAAACGATGTAAAGATACTCAGTTTGAAAGAAACACACTCCCACACTTGCAAAACTCTCAAATTCATGAGAAACTCGCATCAGAAAGCCTTACAGAAAGATACTCAAACGAGAAATGAAAAGATACTCAATTAGAATAGTAAAGATACGCAAACGATGTAAAGATACACAATTGGAATAGTAAAGATACGCAAACGATGTAAAGATCCTCAGTTTGAAAGAAACACACTCCCACACTTGCAAAACTCTCAAATACAATAGAAACTCGCATCAGAAGCCTTACAGAAAGATACTCAGACGAGAAATGAAAAGATACACAATTGGAATAGTAAAGATACGCAAACGATGTAAAGATACACAATTGGAATAGTAAAGATACGCAAACGATGTAAAGATACTCAGATTGAAAGAAACACACTCCCACACTTGCAAAACTCTCAAATACAATAGAAACTCGCATCAGAAGCCTTACAGAAAGATACTCAAACGAGAAATGAAAAGATACACAATTGGAATAGTAAAGATACGCAAACGATGTAAAGATACTCAGTTCGAAAGAAACACACTCCCACACTTGCAAAACTCTCAAATACAATAGAAACTCGCATCAGAAAGCCTTACAGAAAGATACTCAAACAAGAAATGAAAAGATACACAATTGGAATAGTAAAGATACGCAAACGTTGTAAAGATACACAATTGGAATAGTAAAGATACGCAAACGATGTAAAGATACACAATTGGAATAGTAAAGATACGCAAACGATGTAAAGATCCTCAGTTTGAAAGAAACACACTCCCACACTTGCAAAACTCTCAAATACAATAGAAACTCGCATCAGAAGCCTTACAGAAAGATACTCAGACGAGAAATGAAAAGATACACAATTGGAATAGTAAAGATACGCAAACGATGTAAAGATACACAATTGGAATAGTAAAGATACGCAAACGATGTAAAGATACTCAGATTGAAAGAAACACACTCCCACACTTGCAAAACTCTCAAATACAATAGAAACTCGCATCAGAAGCCTTACAGAAAGATACTCAGACGAGAAATGAAAAGATACACAATTGGAATAGTAAAGATACGCAAACGATGTAAAGATACACAATTGGAATAGTAAAGATACGCAAACGATGTAAAGATACTCAGTTCGAAAGAAACACACTCCCACACTTGCAAAACTCTCAAATACAATAGAAACTCGCATCAGAAAGCCTTACAGAAAGATACTCAAACAAGAAATGAAAAGATACACAATTGGAATAGTAAAGATACGCAAACGTTGTAAAGATACACAATTGGAATAGTAAAGATACGCAAACGATGTAAAGATACACAATTGGAATAGTAAAGATACGCAAACGATGTAAAGATCCTCAGTTTGAAAGAAACACACTCCCACACTTGCAAAACTCTCAAATACAATAGAAACTCGCATCAGAAGCCTTACAGAAAGATACTCAGACGAGAAATGAAAAGATACACAATTGGAATAGTAAAGATACGCAAACGATGTAAAGATACACAATTGGAATAGTAAAGATACGCAAACGATGTAAAGATACTCAGATTGAAAGAAACACACTCCCACACTTGCAAAACTCTCAAATTCAATAGAAACTCGCATCAGAAAGCCTTACAGAAAGATACTCAAACGAGAAATGAAAAGATACTCAATTAGAATAGTAAAGATACGCAAACGATGTAAAGATACACAATTGGAATAGTAAAGATACGCAAACGATGTAAAGATACTCAGTTTGAAAGAAACACACTCCCACACTTGCAAAACTCTCAAATACAATAGAAACTCGCATCAGAAAGCCTTACAGAAAGATACTCAAACAAGAAATGAAAAGATACACAATTGGAATAGTAAAGATACGCAAACGATGTAAAGATACACAATTGGAATAGTAAAGATACGCAAACGATGTAAAGATACACAATTGGAATAGTAAACATACGCAAACGATGTAAAGATACTCAGTTTGAAAGAAACACACTCCCACACTTGCAAAACTCTCAAATACAATAGAAACTCGCATCAGAAAGCCTTACAGAAAGATACTCAAACAAGAAATGAAAAGATACACAATTGGAATAGTAAAGATACGCAAACGATGTAAAGATACACAATTGGAATAGTAAAGATACGCAAACGATGTAAAGATCCTCAGTTTGAAAGAAACACACTCCCACACTTGCAAAACTCTCAAATACAATAGAAACTCGCATCAGAAGCCTTACAGAAAGATACTCAGACGAGAAATGAAAAGATACACAATTGGAATAGTAAAGATACGCAAACGATGTAAAGATACACAATTGGAATAGTAAAGATACGCAAACGATGTAAAGATACTCAGATTGAAAGAAACACACTCCCACACTTGCAAAACTCTCAAATACAATAGAAACTCGCATCAGAAGCCTTACAGAAAGATACTCAAACGAGAAATGAAAAGATACACAATTGGAATAGTAAAGATACGCAAACGATGTAAAGATACACAATTGGAATAGTAAAGATACGCAAACGATGTAAAGATACTCAGATTGAAAGAAACACACTCCCACACTTGCAAAACTCTCAAATACAATAGAAACTCGCATCAGAAGCCTTACAGAAAGATACTCAAACGAGAAATGAAAAGATACACAATTGGAATAGTAAAGATACGCAAACGATGTAAAGATACTCAGTTTAAAAGAAACACACTCCCACACTTGCAAAACTCTCAAATACAATAGAAACTCGCATCAGAAAGCCTTACAGAAAGATACTCAAACAAGAAATGAAAAGATACACAATTGGAATAGTAAAGATACGCAAACGATGTAAAGATACACGATTGGAATAGTAAAGATACGCAAACGATGTAAAGATACACAATTGGAATAGTAAAGATACGCAAACGATGTAAAGATACTCAGTTTGAAAGAAACACACTCCCACACTTGCAAAACTCTCAAATACAATAGAAACTCGCATCAGAAAGCCTTACAGAAAGATACTCAAACAAGAAATGAAAAGATACACAATTGGAATAGTAAAGATACGCAAACGATGTAAAGATACACAATTGGAATTGTAAACATACGCAAACGATGTAAAGATACTCAGTTTGAAAGAAACACACTCCCACACTTGCAAAACTCTCAAATACAATAGAAACTCGCATCAGAAAGCCTTACAGAAAGATACTCAAACAAGAAATGAAAAGATACACAATTGGAATAGTAAAGGTATGCAAACGATGTAAAGATACACAATTGGAATAGTAAAGATACGCAAACGATGTAAAGATACACAATTGGAATAGTAAACATACGCAAACGATGTAAAGATACTCAGTTTGAAAGAAACACACTCCCACACTTGCAAAACTCTCAAATTCATGAGAAACTCGCATCAGAAAGCCTTACAGAAAGATACTCAAACGAGAAATGAAAAGATACTCAATTAGAATAGTAAAGATACGCAAACGATGTAAAGATACACAATTGGAATAGTAAAGATACGCAATAGATGTAAAGATACACAATTGGAATAGTAAAGATACGCAAACGATGTAAAGATACTCAGTTTGAAAGAAACACACTCCCACACTTGCAAAACTCTCAAATTCAATAGAAACTCGCATCAGAAAGCCTTACAGAAAGATACTCAAACGAGAAATGAAAAGATACACAATTGGAATAGTAAATATACGCAAACGATGTAAAGATACTCAGTTTGAAAGAAAGACACTCCCACACTTGCAAAACTCTCAAATTCAATAGAAACTCGCATCAGAAAGCCTTACAGAAAGATACTCAAACGAGAAATGAAAAGATACACAATTGGAATAGTAAAGATACGCAAACGATGTAAAGATACTCAGTTTGAAAGAAACACACTCCCACACTTGCAAAACTCTCAAATTCATGAGAAACTCGCATCAGAAAGCCTTACAGAAAGATACTCAAATGAGAAATGAAAAGATACTCAATTAGAATAGTAAAGATACGCAAACGATGTAAAGATACACAATTGGAATAGTAAAGATACGCAAACGATGTAAAGATCCTCAGTTTGAAAGAAACACACTCCCACACTTGCAAAACTCTCAAATACAATAGAAACTCGCATCAGAAGCCTTACAGAAAGATACTCAGACGAGAAATGAAAAGATACACAATTGGAATAGTAAAGATACGCAAACGATGTAAAGATACACAATTGGAATAGTAAAGATACGCAAACGATGTAAAGATACTCAGATTGAAAGAAACACACTCCCACACTTGCAAAACTCTCAAATACAATAGAAACTCGCATCAGAAGCCTTACAGAAAGATACTCAAACGAGAAATGAAAAGATACACAATTGGAATAGTAAAGATACGCAAACGATGTAAAGATACTCAGTTTGAAAGAAACACACTCCCACACTTGCAAAACTCTCAAATACAATAGAAACTCGCATCAGAAAGCCTTACAGAAAGATACTCAAACAAGAAATGAAAAGATACACAATTGGAATAGTAAAGATACGCAAACGATGTAAAGATACACGATTGGAATAGTAAAGATACGCAAACGATGTAAAGATACTCAGTTTGAAAGAAACACACTCCCACACTTGCAAAACTCTCAAATACAATAGAAACTCGCATCAGAAAGCCTTACAGAAAGATACTCAAACAAGAAATGAAAAGATACACAATTGGAATAGTAAAGATACGCAAACGATGTAAAGATACACAATTGGAATAGTAAACATACGCAAACGATGTAAAGATACTCAGTTTGAAAGAAACACACTCCCACACTTGCAAAACTCTCAAATACAATAGAAACTCGCATCAGAAAGCCTTACAGAAAGATACTCAAACAAGAAATGAAAAGATACACAATTGGAATAGTAAAGGTACGCAAACGATGTAAAGATACACAATTGGAATAGTAAAGATACGCAAACGATGTAAAGATACACAATTGGAATAGTAAACATACGCAAACGATGTAAAGATACTCAGTTTGAAAGAAACACACTCCCACACTTGCAAAACTCTCAAATTCATGAGAAACTCGCATCAGAAAGCATTACAGAAAGATACTCAAACGAGAAATGAAAAGATACTCAATTAGAATAGTAAAGATACGCAAACGATGTAAAGATACACAATTGGAATAGTAAAGATACGGAAACGATGTAAAGATACACAATTGGAATAGTAAAGATACGCAAACGATGTAAAGATACTCAGTTTGAAAGAAACACACTCCCACACTTGCAAAACTCTCAAATTCAATAGAAACTCGCATCAGAAAGCCTTACAGAAAGATACTCAAACGAGAAATGAAAAGATACACAATTGGAATAGTAAAGATACGCAAACGATGTAAAGATACTCAGTTTGAAAGAAACACACTCCCACACTTGCAAAACTCTCAAATACAATAGAAACTCGCATCAGAAGCCTTACAGAAAGATACTCAGACGAGAAATGAAAAGATACTCAATTAGAATAGTAAAGATACGCAAACGATGTAAAGATACACAGTTGGAATAGTAAAGATACGCAAACGATGTAAAGATCCTCAGTTTGAAAGAAACACACTCCCACACTTGCAAAACTCTCAAATACAATAGAAACTCGCATCAGAAGCCTTACAGAAAGATACTCAAACGAGAAATGAAAAGATACACAATTGGAATAGTAAAGATACGCAAACGATGAAAAGATACACAATTGGAATAGTAAAGATACGCAAACGATGTAAAGATACACAATTGGAATAGTAAAGATACGCAAACGATGTAAAGATACACAATTGGAATAGTAAAGATACGCAAACGATGTAAAGATACCCAGTTTGAAAGAAACACACTCCCACACTTGCAAAACTCTCAAATACAATAGAAACTCGCATCAGAAGCCTTACAGAAAGATACTCAAACGAGAAATGAAAAGATACACAATTGGAATAGTAAAGATACGCAAACGATGTAAAGATACACAATTGGAATAGTAAAGATACGCAAACGATGTAAAGATACACAATTGGAATAGTAAAGATACGCAAACGATGTAAAGATATCCAGTTTGAAAGAAACACACTCCCACACTTGCAAAACTCTCAAATACAATAGAAACTCGCATCAGAAGCCTTACAGAAAGATACTCAAACGAGAAATGAAAAGATACACAATTGGAATAGTAAAGATACGCAAACGATGTAAAGATACTCAGTTTGAAAGAAACACACTCCCACACTAGCAAAACTCTCAAATACAATAGAAACTCGCATCAGAAGCCTTACAGAAAGATACTCAAACGAGAAATGAAAAGATACACAATTGGAATAGTAAAGATACGCAAACGATGTAAAGATACACAATTGGAATAGTAAAGATACGCAAACGATGTAAAGATACACAATTGGAATAGTAAAGATACGCAAACGATGTAAAGATACCCAGTTTGAAAGAAACAAACTCCCACACTTGCAAAACTCTCAAATACAATAGAAACTCGCATCAGAAGCCTTACAGAAAGATACTCAAACGAGAAATGAAAAGATACACAATTGGAATAGTAAAGATACGCAAACGATGTAAAGATACACAATTGGAATAGTAAAGATACGCAAACGATGTAAAGATACACAATTGGAATAGTAAAGATACGCAAACGATGTAAAGATACTCAGTTTGAAAGAAACACACTCCCACACTTGCAAAACTCTCAAATTCATGAGAAACTCGCATCAGAAAGCCTTACAGAAAGATACTCAAACGAGAAATGAAAATATACTCAATTAGAATAGTAAAGATACGCAAACGATGTAAAGATACACAATTGGAATAGTAAAGATACGGAAACGATGTAAAGATACACAATTGGAATAGTAAAGATACGCAAACGATGTAAAGATACTCAGTTTGAAAGAAACACACTCCCACACTTGCAAAACTCTCAAATTCAATAGAAACGCGCATCAGAAAGCCTTACAGAAAGATACTCAAACGAGAAATGAAAAGATACACAATTGGAATAGTAAAGATACGCAAACGATGTAAAGATACACAATTGGAATAGTAAACATACGCAAACGATGTAAAGATACACAATTGGAAAGAAACACACTCCCACACTTGCAAAACTCTCAAATTCATGAGAAACTCGCATCAGAAAGCCTTACAGAAAGATACTCAAACGAGAAATGAAAGGATACTCAATTAGAATAGTAAAGATACGCAAACGATGTAAAGATACACAATTGGAATAGTAAAGATACGGAAACGATGTAAAGATACACAATTGGAATAGTAAAGATACGTAAACGATGTAAAGATACTCAGTTTGAAAGAAACACACTCCCACACTTGCAAAACTCTCAAATTCAATAGAAACTCGCATCAGAAAGCCTTACAGAAAGATACTCAAACGAGAAATGAAAAGATACACAATTGGAATAGTAAAGATACGCAAACGATGTAAAGATACTCAGTTTGAAAGAAACACACTCCCACACTTGCAAAACTCTCAAATACAATAGAAACTCGCATCAGAAGCCTTACAGAAAGATACTCAGACGAGAAATGAAAAGATACTCAATTAGAATAGTAAAGATACGCAAACGATGTAAAGATACACAATTGGAATAGTAAAGATACGCAAACGATGTAAAGATCCTCAGTTTGAAAGAAACACACTCCCACACTTGCAAAACTCTCAAATACAATAGAAACTCGCATCAGAAGCCTTACAGAAAGATACTCAAACGAGAAATGAAAAGATACACAATTGGAATAGTAAAGATACGCAAACGATGTAAAGATACACAATTGGAATAGTAAAGATACGCAAACGATGTAAAGATACACAATTGGAATAGTAAAGATACGCAAACGATGTAAAGATACACAATTGGAATAGTAAAGATACGCAAACGATGTAAAGATACCCAGTTTGAAAGAAACACACTCCCACACTTGCAAAACTCTCAAATACAATAGAAACTCGCATCAGAAGCCTTACAGAAAGATACTCAAACGAGAAATGAAAAGATACACAATTGGAATAGTAAAGATACGCAAACGATGTAAAGATACACAATTGGAATAGTAAAGATACGCAAACGATGTAAAGATACACAATTGGAATAGTAAAGATACGCAAACGATGTAAAGATATCCAGTTTGAAAGAAACACACTCCCACACTTGCAAAACTCTCAAATACAATAGAAACTCGCATCAGAAGCCTTACAGAAAGATACTCAAACGAGAAATGAAAAGATACACAATTGGAATAGTAAAGATACGCAAACGATGTAAAGATACTCAGTTTGAAAGAAACACACTCCCACACTAGCAAAACTCTCAAATACAATAGAAACTCGCATCAGAAGCCTTACAGAAAGATACTCAAACGAGAAATGAAAAGATACACAATTGGAATAGTAAAGATACGCAAACGATGTAAAGATACACAATTGGAATAGTAAAGATACGCAAACGATGTAAAGATACACAATTGGAATAGTAAAGATACGCAAACGATGTAAAGATACCCAGTTTGAAAGAAACACACTCCCACACTTTCAAAACTCTCAAATACAATAGAAACTCGCATCAGAAGCCTTACAGAAAGATACTCAAACGAGAAATGAAAAGATAAACAATTGGAATAGTAAAGATACGCAAACGATGTAAAGATACACAATTGGAATAGTAAAGATACGCAAACGATGTAAAGATACCCAGTTTGAAAGAAACACACTCCCACACTTGCAAAACTCTCAAATACAATAGAAACTCGCATCAGAAGCCTTACAGAAAGATACTCAAACGAGAAATGAAAAGATACACAATTGGAATAGTAAAGATACGCAAACGATGTAAAGATACACAATTGGAATAGTAAAGATACGCAAACGATGTAAAGATACACAATTGGAATAGTAAACATACGCAAACGATGTAAAGATACTCAGTTTGAAAGAAACACACTCCCACACTTGCAAAACTCTCAAATTCATGAGAAACTCGCATCAGAAAGCCTTACAGAAAGATACTCAAACGAGAAATGAAAAGATACTCAATTAGAATAGTAAAGATACGCAAACGATGTAAAGATACACAATTGGAATAGTAAAGATACGGAAACGATGTAAAGATACACAATTGGAATAGTAAAGATACGCAAACGATGTAAAGATACTCAGTTTGAAAGAAACACACTCCCACACTTGCAAAACTCTCAAATTCAATAGAAACTCGCATCAGAAAGCCTTACAGAAAGATACTCAAACGAGAAATGAAAAGATACACAATTGGAATAGTAAAGATACGCAAACGATGTAAAGATACTCAGTTTGAAAGAAAGACACTCCCACACTTGCAAAACTCTCAAATTCAATAGAAACTCGCATCTGAAAGCCTTACAGAAAGATACTCAAACGAGAAATGAAAAGATACACAATTGGAATAGTAAAGATACGCAAACGATGTAAAGATACTCAGTTTGAAAGAAACACACTCCCACACTTGCAAAACTCTCAAATTCATGAGAAACTCGCATCAGAAAGCCTTACAGAAAGATACTCAAACGAGAAATGAAAAGATACTCAATTAGAATAGTAAAGATACGCAAACGATGTAAAGATACACAATTGGAATAGTAAAGATACGCAAACGATGTAAAGATCCTCAGTTTGAAAGAAACACACTCCCACACTTGCAAAACTCTCAAATTCAATAGAAACTCGCATCAGAAAGCCTTACAGAAAGATACTCAAACGAGAAATGAAAAGATACACAATTGGAATAGTAAAGATACGCAAACGATGTAAAGATACTCAGTTTGAAAGAAACACACTCCCACACTTGCAAAACTCTCAAATACAATAGAAACTCGCATCAGAAAGCCTTACAGAAAGATACTCAAACAAGAAATGAAAAGATACACAATTGGAATAGTAAAGATACGCAAATGATGTAAAGATACACGATTGGAATAGTAAAGATACGCAAACGATGTAAAGATACACAATTGGAATAGTAAAGATACGCAAACGATGTAAAGATACTCAGTTTGAAAGAAACACACTCCCACACTTGCAAAACTCTCAAATACAATAGAAACTCGCATCAGAAAGCCTTACAGAAAGATACTCAAACAAGAAATGAAAAGATACACAATTGGAATAGTAAAGATACGCAAACGATGTAAAGATACACAATTGGAATAGTAAACATACGCAAACGATGTAAAGATACTCAGTTTGAAAGAAACACACTCCCACACTTGCAAAACTCTCAAATACAATAGAAACTCGCATCAGAAAGCCTTACAGAAAGATACTCAAACAAGAAATGAAAAGATACACAATTGGAATAGTAAAGGTACGCAAACGATGTAAAGATACACAATTGGAATAGTAAAGATACGCAAACGATGTAAAGATACACAATTGGAATAGTAAACATACGCAAACGATGTAAAGATACTCAGTTTGAAAGAAACACACTCCCACACTTGCAAAACTCTCAAATTCATGAGAAACTCGCATCAGAAAGCCTTACAGAAAGATACTCAAACGAGAAATGAAAAGATACTCAATTAGAATAGTAAAGATACGCAAACGATGTAAAGATACACAATTGGAATAGTAAAGATACGGAAACGATGTAAAGATACACAATTGGAATAGTAAAGATACGCAAACGATGTAAAGATACTCAGTTTGAAAGAAACACACTCCCACACTTGCAAAACTCTCAAATTCAATAGAAACTCGCATCAGAAAGCCTTACAGAAAGATACTCAAACGAGAAATGAAAAGATACACAATTGGAATAGTAAAGATACGCAAACGATGTAAAGATACTCAGTTTGAAAGAAACACACTCCCACACTTGCAAAACTCTCAAATACAATAGAAACTCGCATCAGAAGCCTTACAGAAAGATACTCAGACGAGAAATGAAAAGATACTCAATTAGAATAGTAAAGATACGCAAACGATGTAAAGATACACAATTGGAATAGTAAAGTTACGCAAACGATGTAAAGATCCTCAGTTTGAAAGAAACACACTCCCACACTTACAAAACTCTCAAATACAATAGAAACTCGCATCAGAAGCCTTACAGAAAGATACTCAAACGAGAAATGAAAAGATACACAATTGGAATAGTAAAGATACGCAAACGATGTAAAGATACACAATTGGAATAGTAAAGATACGCAAACGATGTAAAGATACACAATTGGAATAGTAAAGATACGCAAACGATGTAAAGATACCCAGTTTGAAAGAAACACACTCCCACACTTGCAAAACTCTCAAATACAATAGAAACTCGCATCAGAAGCCTTACAGAAAGATACTCAAACGAGAAATGAAAAGATACACAATTGGAATAGTAAAGATACGCAAACGATGTAAAGATACATAATTGGAATAGTAAAGATACGCAAACGATGTAAAGATACACAATTGGAATAGTAAAGATACGCAAACGATGTAAAGATATCCAGTTTGAAAGAAATACACTCCCACACTTGCAAAACTCTCAAATACAATAGAAACTCGCATCAGAAGCCTTACAGAAAGATACTCAAACGAGAAATGAAAAGATACACAATTGGAATAGTAAAGATACGCAAACGATGTAAAGATACTCAGTTTGAAAGAAACACACTCCCACACTAGCAAAACTCTCAAATACAATAGAAACTCGCATCAGAAGCCTTACAGAAAGATACTCAAACGAGAAATGAAAAGATACACAATTGGAATAGTAAAGATACGCAAACGATGTAAAGATACACAATTGGAATAGTAAAGATACGCAAACGATGTAAAGATACACAATTGGAATAGTAAAGATACGCAAACGATGTAAAGATACCCAGTTTGAAAGAAACAAACTCCCACACTTGCAAAACTCTCAAATACAATAGAAACTCGCATCAGAAGCCTTACAGAAAGATACTCAAACGAGAAATGAAAAGATACACAATTGGAATAGTAAAGATACGCAAACGATGTAAAGATACACAATTGGAATAGTAAAGATACGCAAACGATGTAAAGATACACAATTGGAATAGTAAAGATACGCAAACGATGTAAAGATACACAATTGGAATAGTAAAGATACGCAAACGATGTAAAGATACCCAGTTTGAAAGAAACACACTCCCACACTTGCAAAACTCTCAAATAAAATAGAAACTCGAATCAGAAGCCTTACAGAAAGATACTCAACCGAGAAATGAAAAGATACACAATTGGAATAGTAAAGATACGCAAACGATGTAAAGATACACAATTGGAATAGTAAACATACGCAAACGATGTAAAGATACTCAGTTTGAAGGAAACACACTCCCACACTTGCAAAACTCTCAAATTCAATAGAAA
Organism: Argentina anserina; assembly: GCF_933775445.1. NCBI lineage: Eukaryota > Viridiplantae > Streptophyta > Magnoliopsida > Rosales > Rosaceae > Argentina > Argentina anserina. The sequence continues at coordinate 1,003,531 of NW_026089536.1, read as the reverse complement.
CTCGCATCAGAAAGCCTTACAGAAAGATACTCAAACGAGAAATGAAAAGATACATAATTGGAATAGTAAAGATACGCAAACGATGTAAAGATACTCAGTTTGAAAGAAACACACTCCCACACTTGCAAAACTCTCAAATTCAATAGAAACTCGCATCAGAAAGCCTTACAGAAAGATACTCAAACGAGAAATGAAAAGATACACAATTGGAATAGTAAAGATACGCAAACGATGTAAAGATACTCAGTTTGAAAGAAACACACTCCCACACTTGCAAAACTCTCAAATTCAATAGAAACTCGCATCAGAAGCCTTACAGAAAGATACTCAAACGAGAAATGAAAAGATACACAATTGGAATAGTAAAGATACGCAAACGATGTAAAGATACACAATTGGAATAGTAAAGATACGCAAACGATGTAAAGATATCCAGTTTGAAAGAAACACACTCCCACACTTGCAAAACTCTCAAATACAATAGAAACTCGCATCAGAAGCCTTACAGAAAGATACTCAAACGAGAAATGAAAAGATACACAATTGGAATAGTAAAGATACGCAAACGATGTAAAGATACTCAGTTTGAAAGAAACACACTCCCACACTAGCAAAACTCTCAAATACAATAGAAACTCGCATCAGAAGCCTTACAGAAAGATACTCAAACGAGAAATGAAAAGATACACAATTGGAATAGTAAAGATACGCAAACGATGTAAAGATACACAATTGGAATAGTAAAGATACGCAAACGATGTAAAGATACACAATTGGAATAGTAAAGATACGCAAACGATGTAAAGATACCCAGTTTGAAAGAAACAAACTCCCACACTTGCAAAACTCTCAAATACAATAGAAACTCGCATCAGAAGCCTTACAGAAAGATACTCAAACGAGAAATGAAAAGATACACAATTGGAATAGTAAAGATACGCAAACGATGTAAAGATACACAATTGGAATAGTAAAGATACGCAAACGATGTAAAGATACCCAGTTTGAAAGAAACACACTCCCACACTTGCAAAACTCTCAAATAAAATAGAAACTCGAATCAGAAGCCTTACAGAAAGATACTCAAACGAGAAATGAAAAGATACACAATTGGAATAGTAAAGATACGCAAACGATGTAAAGATACACAATTGGAATAGTAAACATACGCAAACGATGTAAAGATACTCAGTTTGAAGGAAACACACTCCCACACTTGCAAAACTCTCAAATTCAATAGAAACTCGCATCAGAAAGCCTTACAGAAAGATACTCAAACGAGAAATGAAAAGATACACAATTGGAATAGTAAAGATACGCAAACGATGTAAAGATACTCAGTTTGAAAGAAACACACTCCCACACTTGCAAAACTCTCAAATTCAATAGAAACTCGCATCAGAAAGCCTTACAGAAAGATACTCAAACGAGAAATGAAAAGATACACAATTGGAATAGTAAAGATACGCAAACGATGTAAAGATACTCAGTTTGAAAGAAACACACTCCCACACTTGCAAAACTCTCAAATTCAATAGAAACTCGCATCAGAAAGCCTTACAGAAAGATACTCAAACGAGAAATGAAAAGATACACAATTGGAATAGTAAAGATACGCAAACGATGTAAAGATACACAATTGGAATAGTAAAGATACGCAAACGATGTAAAGATACTCAGTTTGAAAGAAACACACTCCCACACTTGCAAAACTCTCAAATTCATGAGAAACTCGCATAAGAAAGCCTTACAGAAAGATACTCAAACGAGAAATGAAAAGATACTCAATTAGAATAGTAAAGATACGCAAACGATGTAAAGATACACAATTGGAATAGTAAAGATACGGAAACGATGTAAAGATACACAATTGGAATAGTAAAGATACGCAAACGATGTAAAGATACTCAGTTTGAAAGAAACACACTCCCACACTTGCAAAACTCTCAAATTCAATAGAAACTCGCATCAGAAAGCCTTACAGAAAGATACTCAAACGAGAAATGAAAAGATACACAATTGGAATAGTAAAGATACGCAAACGATGTAAAGATACTCAGTTTGAAAGAAACACACTCCCACACTTGCAAAACTCTCAAATTCAATAGAAACTCGCATCAGAATGCCTTACAGAAAGATACTCAAACGAGAAATGAAAAGATACACAATTGGAATAGTAAAGATACGCAAACGATGTAAAGATACTCAGTTTGAAAGAAACACACTCCCACACTGGCAAAACTCTCAAATACAATAGAAACTCGCATCAGAAGCCTTACAGAAAGATACTCAAACGAGAAATGAAAAGATACACAATTGGAATAGTAAAGATACGCAAACGATGTAAAGATACACAATTGGAATAGTAAAGATACGCAAACGATGTAAAGATACACAATTGGAATAGTAAAGATACGCAAACGATGTAAAGATACCCAGTTTGAAAGAAACACACTCCCACACTTGCAAAACTCTCAAATAAAATAGAAACTCGAATCAGAAGCCTTACAGAAAGATACTCAACCGAGAAATGAAAAGATACACAATTGGAATAGTAAAGATACGGAAACGATGTAAAGATACACAATTGGAATAGTAAAGATACGCAAACGATGTAAAGATACTCAGTTTGAAGGAAACACACTCCCACACTTGCAAAACTCTCAAATTCAATAGAAACTCGCATCAGAAAGCCTTACAGAAAGATACTCAAACGAGAAATGAAAAGATACACAATTGGAATAGTAAAGATACGCAAACGATGTAAAGATACTCAGTTTGAAAGAAACACACTCCCACACTTGCAAAACTCTCAAATTCAATAGAAACTCGCATCAGAAAGCCTTACAGAAAGATACTCAAACGAGAAATGAAAAGATACACAATTGGAATAGTAAAGATACGCAAACGATGTAAAGATACACAATTGGAATAGTAAAGATACGCAAACGATGTAAAGATACACAATTGGAATAGTAAACATACGCAAACGATGTAAAGATACTCAGTTTGAAAGAAACACACTCCCACACTTGCAAAACTCTCAAATACAATAGAAACTCGCATCAGAAAGCCTTACAGAAAGATACTCAAACAAGAAATGAAAAGATACACAATTGGAATAGTAAAGATACGCAAACGATGTAAAGATACTCAGTTTGAAAGAAACACACTCCCACACTTGCAAAACTCTCAAATTCATGAGAAACTCGCATCAGAAAGCCTTACAGAAAGATACTCAAACGAGAAATGAAAAGATACTCAATTAGAATAGTAAAGATACGCAAACGATGTAAAGATACACAATTGGAATAGTAAAGATACGCAAACGATGTAAAGATCCTCAGTTTGAAAGAAACACACTCCCACACTTGCAAAACTCTCAAATACAATAGAAACTCGCATCAGAAGCCTTACAGAAAGATACTCAGACGAGAAATGAAAAGATACACAATTGGAATAGTAAAGATACTCAAACGATGTAAAGATACACAATTGGAATAGTAAAGATACGCAAACGATGTAAAGATACTCAGATTGAAAGAAACACACTCCCACACTTGCAAAACTCTCAAATACAATAGAAACTCGCATCAGAAGCCTTACAGAAAGATACTCAAACGAGAAATGAAAAGATACACAATTGGAATAGTAAAGATACGCAAACGATGTAAAGATACTCAGTTTGAAAGAAACACACTCCCACACTTGCAAAACTCTCAAATACAATAGAAACTCGCATCAGAAAGCCTTACAGAAAGATACTCAAACAAGAAATGAAAAGATACACAATTGGAATAGTAAAGATACGCAAACGATGTAAAGATACACGATTGGAATAGTAAAGATACGCAAACGATGTAAAGATACACAATTGGAATAGTAAAGATACGCAAACGATGTAAAGATACTCAGTTTGAAAGAAACACACTCCCACACTTGCAAAACTCTCAAATACAATAGAAACTCGCATCAGAAAGCCTTACAGAAAGATACTCAAACAAGAAATGAAAAGATACACAATTGGAATAGTAAAGATACGCAAACGATGTAAAGATACACAATTGGAATAGTAAACATACGCAAACAATGTAAAGATACTCAGTTTGAAAGAAACACACTCCCACACTTGCAAAACTCTCAAATACAATAGAAACTCGCATCAGAAAGCCTTACAGAAAGATACTCAAACAAGAAATGAAAAGATACACAATTGGAATAGTAAAGGTACGCAAACGATGTAAAGATACACAATTGGAATAGTAAAGATACGCAAACGATGTAAAGATACACAATTGGAATAGTAAACATACGCAAACGATGTAAAGATACTCAGTTTGAAAGAAACACACTCCCACACTTGCAAAACTCTCAAATTCATGAGAAACTCGCATAAGAAAGCCTTACAGAAAGATACTCAAACGAGAAATGAAAAGATACTCAATTAGAATAGTAAAGATACGCAAACGATGTAAAGATACACAATTGGAATAGTAAAGATACGGAAACGATGTAAAGATACACAATTGGAATAGTAAAGATACGCAAACGATGTAAAGATACTCAGTTTGAAAGAAACACACTCCCACACTTGCAAAACTCTCAAATTCAATAGAAACTCGCATCAGAAAGCCTTACAGAAAGATACTCAAACGAGAAATGAAAAGATACACAATTGGAATAGTAAAGATACGCAAACGATGTAAAGATACCCAGTTTGAAAGAAACACACTCCCACACTTGCAAAACTCTCAAATACAATAGAAACTCGCATCAGAAGCCTTACAGAAAGATACTCAAACGAGAAATAAAAAGATACACAATTGGAATAGTAAAGATACGCAAACGATGTAAAGATACACAATTGGAATAGTAAAGATACGCAAACGATGTAAAGATACACAATTGGAATAGTAAAGATACGCAAACGATGTAAAGATATCCAGTTTGAAAGAAACACACTCCCACACTTGCAAAACTCTCAAATACAATAGAAACTCGCATCAGAAGCCTTACAGAAAGATACTCAAACGAGAAATGAAAAGATACACAATTGGAATAGTAAAGATACGCAAACGATGTAAAGATACTCAGTTTGAAAGAAACACACTCCCACACTAGCAAAACTCTCAAATACAATAGAAACTCGCATCAGAAGCCTTACAGAAAGATACTCAAACGAGAAATGAAAAGATACACAATTGGAATAGTAAAGATACGCAAACGATGTAAAGATACACAATTGGAATAGTAAAGATACGCAAACGATGTAAAGATACACAATTGGAATAGTAAAGATACGCAAACGATGTAAAGATACCCAGTTTGAAAGAAACACACTCCCACACTTGCAAAACTCTCAAATACAATAGAAACTCGCATCAGAAGCCTTACAGAAAGATACTCAAACGAGAAATGAAAAGATACACAATTGGAATAGTAAAGATACGCAAACGATGTAAAGATACACAATTGGAATAGTAAAGATACGCAAACGATGTAAAGATACACAATTGGAATAGTAAAGATACGCAAACGATGTAAAGATACCCAGTTTGAAAGAAACACACTCCCACACTTGCAAAACTCTCAAATAAAATAGAAACTCGAATCAGAAGCCTTACAGAAAGATACTCAAACGAGAAATGAAAAGATACACAATTGTAATAGTAAAGATACGCAAACGATGTAAAGATACACAATTGGAATAGTAAACATACGCAAACGATGTAAAGATACTCAGTTTGAAGGAAACACACTCCCACACTTGCAAAACTCTCAAATTCAATAGAAACTCGCATCAGAAAGCCTTACAGAAAGATACTCAAACGACAAATGAAAAGATACACAATTGGAATAGTAAAGATACGCAAACGATGTAAAGATACTCAGTTTGAAAGAAACACACTCCCACACTTGCAAAACTCTCAAATACAATAGAAACTCGCATCAGAAAGCCTTACAGAAAGATACTCAAACAAGAAATGAAAAGATATACAATTCGAATAGTAAAGATACGCAAATGATGTAAAGATACACAATTCGAATAGTAAAGATACGCAAACGATGTAAAGATACACAATTGGAATAGTAAACATACGCAAACGATGTAAAGATACTCAGTTTGAAAGAAACACACTCCCACACTTGCAAAACTCTCAAATTCAATAGAAACTCGCATCAGAAAGCCTTACAGAAAGATACTCAAACGAGAAATGAAAAGATACACAATTGGAATAGTAAAGATACGCAAACGATGTAAAGATACTCAGATTGAAAGAAACACACTCCCACACTTGCAAAACTCTCAAATACAATAGAAACTCGCATCAGAAGCCTTACAGAAAGATACTCAAACGAGAAATGAAAAGATACACAATTGGAATAGTAAAGATACGCAAACGATGTAAAGATACTCAGTTTGAAAGAAACACACTCCCACACTTGCAAAACTCTCAAATTCAATAGAAACTCGCATGAGAAAGCCTTACAGAAAGATACTCAAACGAGAAATGAAAAGAGACACAATTGGAATAGTAAACATACGCAAACGATGTAAAGATACACAATTTGAATAGTAAAGATACGCAAACGATGTAAAGATACACAATTGGAATAGTAAAGATACGCAAACGATGTAAAGATACACAATTGGAATAGTAAAGATACGCAAACGATGTAAAGATACCCAGTTTGAAAGAAACACACTCCCACACTTGCAAAACTCTCAAATACAATAGAAACTCGCATCAGAAGCCTTACAGAAAGATACTCAGACGAGAAATTAAAAGATACACAATTGGAATAGTAAAGATACGCAAACGATGTAAAGATACACAATTGGAATAGTAAACATACGCAAACGATGTAAAGATACACAATTGGAATAGTAAACATACGCAAACGATGTAAAGATACCCAGTTTGAAAGAAACACACTCCCACACTTGCAAAACTCTCAAATACAATAGAAACTCGCATCAGAAGCCTTACAGAAAGATACTCAAACGAGAAATGAAAAGATACACAATTGGAATAGTAAAGATACGCAAACGATGTAAAGATACTCAGTTTGAAAGAAACACACTCCCACACTTGCAAAACTCTCAAATACAATAGAAACTCGCATCAGAAGCCTTACAGAAAGATACTCAGACGAGAAATGAAAAGATACACAATTGGAATAGAAAAGATACGCAAACGATGTAAAGATACACATTTGGAATAGTAAACATACGCAAACGATGTAAAGATACACAATTGGAATAGTAAACATACGCAAACGATGTAAAGATACCCAGTTTGAAAGAAACACACTCCCACACTTGCAAAACTCTCAAATTCAATAGAAACTCGCATCAGAAAGCCTTACAGAAAGATACTCAAACGAGAAATGAAAAGATACACAATTGGAATAGTAAAGATACGCAAACGATGTAAAGATACCCAGTTTGAAAGAAACACACTCCCACACTTGCAAAACTCTCAAATAAAATAGAAACTCGAATCAGAAGCCTTACAGAAAGATACTCAAACGAGAAATGAAAAGATACACAATTGGAATAGTAAAGATACGCAAACGATGTAAAGATACACAATTGGAATAGTAAACATACGCAAACGATGTATAGATACTCAGTTTGAAGGAAACACACTCCCACACTTGCAAAACTCTCAAATTCAATAGAAACTCGCATCAGAAAGCCTTTCAGAAAGATACTCAAACGAGAAATGAAAAGATACACAATTGGAATAGTAAAGATACGCAAACGATGTAAAGATACTCAGTTTGAAAGAAACACACTCCCACACTTGCAAAACTCTCAAATACAATAGAAACTCGCATCAGAAAGCCTTACAGAAAGATACTCAAACAAGAAATGAAAAGATATATAATTGGAATAGTAAAGATACGCAAATGATGTAAAGATACACAATTCGAATAGTAAAGATACGCAAACGATGTAAAGATACACAATTGGAATAGTAAACATACGCAAACGATGTAAAGATACTCACTTTGAAAGAAACACACTCCCACACTTGCAAAACTCTCAAATTCAATAGAAACTCGCATCAGAAAGCCTTACAGAAAGATACTCAAACGAGAAATGAAAAGATACACAATTGGAATAGTAAAGATACGCAAACGATGTAAAGATACTCAGATTGAAAGAAACACACTCCCACACTTGCAAAACTCTCAAATACAATAGAAACTCGCATCAGAAGCCTTACAGAAAGATACTCAAACGAGAAATGAAAAGATATACAATTGGAATAGTAAAGATACGCAAACGATGTAAAGATACACAATTCGAATAGTAAAGATACTCAAACGATGTAAAGATACACAATTGGAATAGTAAACATACGCAAACGATGTAAAGATACTCAGTTTGAAAGAAACACACTCCCACACTTGCAAAACTCTCAAATTCATGAGAAACTCGCATCAGAAAGCCTTACAAAAAGATACTCAAACGAGAAATGAAAAGATACTCAATTAGAATAGTAAAGATACGCAAACGATGTAAAGATACACAATTGGAATAGTAAAGATACGCAAACGATGTAAAGATACACAATTGGAATAGTAAAGATACGGAAACAATGTAAAGATACACAATTGGAATAGTAAAGATACGCAAACGATGTAAAGATCCTCAGTTTGAAAGAAACACACTCCCACACTTGCAAAACTCTCAAATACAATAGAAACTCGCATCAGAAGCCTTACAGAAAGATACTCAAACGAGAAATGAAAAGATACACAATTGGAATAGTAAAGATACGCAAACGATGTAAAGATACTCAGTTTGAAAGAAACACACTCCCACACTTGCAAAACTCTCAAATACAATAGAAACTCGCATCAGAAAGCCTTACAGAAAGATACTCAAACAAGAAATGAAAAGATATACAATTGGAATAGTAAAGATACGCAAACGATGTAAAGATACACAATTGGAATAGTAAAGATACGGAAACGATATAAAGATACACAATTGGAATAGTAAAGATACGCAAACGATGTAAAGATCCTCAGTTTGAAAGAAACACACTCCCACACTTGCAAAACTCTCAAATTCAATAGAAACTCGCATCAGAAAGCCTTACAGAAAGATAATCAAACGAGAAATGAAAAGATACACAATTGGAATAGTAAAGATACGCAAACGATGTAAAGATACTCAGTTTGAAAGAAACACACTCCCACACTTGCAAAACTCTCAAATTCAATAGAAACTCGCATCAGAAAGCCTTACAGAAAGATACTCAAACGAGAAATGAAAAGATACACAATTGGAATAGTAAACATACGCAAACGATGTAAAGATACTCAGTTTGAAAGAAACACACTCCCACACTTGCAAAACTCTCAAATTCAATAGAAACTCGCATCAGAAAGCCTTACAGAAAGATACTCAAACGAGAAATGAAAAGATACACAATTGGAATAGTAAAGATACGCAAACGATGTAAAGATACTCAGTTTGAAAGAAACACACTCCCACACTTGCAAAACTCTCAAATACAATAGAAACTCGCATCAGAAGCCTTACAGAAAGATACTCAGACGAGAAATGAAAAGATACTCAATTAGAATAGTAAAGATACGCAAACGATGTAAAGATACACAATTGGAATAGTAAAGATACGCAAACGATGTAAAGATCCTCAGTTTGAAAGAAACACACTCCCACACTTGCAAAACTCTCAAATACAATAGAAACTCGCATCAGAAGCCTTACAGAAAGATACTCAAACGAGAAATGAAAAGATACACAATTGGAATAGTAAAGATACGCAAACGATGTAAAGATACACAATTGGAATAGTAAAGATACGCAAACGATGTAAAGATACACAATTGGAATAGTAAAGATACGCAAACGATGTAAAGATACACAATTGGAATAGTAAAGATACGCAAACGATGTAAAGATACCCAGTTTGAAAGAAACACACTCCCACACTTGCAAAACTCTCAAATACAATAGAAACTCGCATCAGAAGCCTTACAGAAAGATACTCAAACGAGAAATGAAAAGATACACAATTGGAATAGTAAAGATACGCAAACGATGTAAAGATACACAATTGGAATAGTAAAGATACGCAAACGATGTAAAGATACACAATTGGAATAGTAAAGATACGCAAACGATGTAAAGATATCCAGTTTGAAAGAAACACACTCCCACACTTGCAAAACTCTCAAATACAATAGAAACTCGCATCAGAAGCCTTACAGAAAGATACTCAAACGAGAAATGAAAAGATACACAATTGGAATAGTAAAGATACGCAAACGATGTAAAGATACACAATTGGAATAGTAAAGATACGCAAACGATGTAAAGATACACAATTGGAATAGTAAAGATACGCAAACGATGTAAAGATACACAATTGGAATAGTAAAGATACGCAAACGATGTAAAGATACCCAGTTTGAAAGAAACACACTCCCACACTTGCAAAACTCTCAAATACAATAGAAACTCGCATCAGAAGCCTTACAGAAAGATACTCAAACGAGAAATGAAAAGATACACAATTGGAATAGTAAAGATACGCAAACGATGTAAAGATACACAATTGGAATAGTAAAGATACGCAAACGATGTAAAGATACACAATTGGAATAGTAAAGATACGCAAACGATGTAAAGATATCCAGTTTGAAAGAAACACACTCCCACACTTGCAAAACTCTCAAATACAATAGAAACTCGCATCAGAAGCCTTACAGAAAGATACTCAAACGAGAAATGAAAAGATACACAATTGGAATAGTAAAGATACGCAAACGATGTAAAGATACTCAGTTTGAAAGAAACACACTCCCACACTAGCAAAACTCTCAAATACAATAGAAACTCGCATCAGAAGCCTTACAGAAAGATACTCAAACGAGAAATGAAAAGATACACAATTGGAATAGTAAAGATACGCAAACGATGTAAAGATACACAATTGGAATAGTAAAGATACGCAAACGATGTAAAGATACCCAGTTTGAAAGAAACACACTCCCACACTTTCAAAACTCTCAAATACAATAGAAACTCGCATCAGAAGCCTTACAGAAAGATACTCAAACGAGAAATGAAAAGATAAACAATTGGAATAGTAAAGATACGCAAACGATGTAAAGATACACAATTGGAATAGTAAAGATACGCAAACGATGTAAAGATACCCAGTTTGAAAGAAACACACTCCCACACTTGCAAAACTCTCAAATACAATAGAAACTCGCATCAGAAGCCTTACAGAAAGATACTCAAACGAGAAATGAAAAGATACACAATTGGAATAGTAAAGATACGCAAACGATGTAAAGATACACAATTGGAATAGTAAAGATACGCAAACGATGTAAAGATACACAATTGGAATAGTAAACATACGCAAACGATGTAAAGATACTCAGTTTGAAAGAAACACACTCCCACACTTGCAAAACTCTCAAATTCATGAGAAACTCGCATCAGAAAGCCTTACAGAAAGATACTCAAACGAGAAATGAAAAGATACTCAATTAGAATAGTAAAGATACGCAAACAATGTAAAGATACACAATTGGAATAGTAAAGATACGGAAACGATGTAAAGATACACAATTGGAATAGTAAAGATACGCAAACGATGTAAAGATACTCAGTTTGAAAGAAACACACTCCCACACTTGCAAAACTCTCAAATTCAATAGAAACTCGCATCAGAAAGCCTTACAGAAAGATACTCAAACGAGAAATGAAAAGATACACAATTGGAATAGTAAAGATACGCAAACGATGTAAAGATACTCAGTTTGAAAGAAAGACACTCCCACACTTGCAAAACTCTCAAATTCAATAGAAACTCGCATCTGAAAGCCTTACAGAAAGATACTCAAACGAGAAATGAAAAGATACACAATTGGAATAGTAAAGATACGCAAACGATGTAAAGATACTCAGTTTGAAAGAAACACACTCCCACACTTGCAAAACTCTCAAATTCATGAGAAACTCGCATCAGAAAGCCTTACAGAAAGATACTCAAACGAGAAATGAAAAGATACTCAATTAGAATAGTAAAGATACGCAAACGATGTAAAGATACACAATTGGAATAGTAAAGATACGCAAACGATGTAAAGATCCTCAGTTTGAAAGAAACACACTCCCACACTTGCAAAACTCTCAAATACAATAGAAAGTCGCATCAGAAGCCTTACAGAAAGATACTCAGACGAGAAATGAAAAGATACACAATTGGAATAGTAAAGATACGCAAACGATGTAAAGATACACAATTGGAATTGTAAAGATACGCAAACGATGTAAAGATACTCAGATTGAAAGAAACACACTCCCACACTTGCAAAACTCTCAAATACAATAGAAACTCGCATCAGAAGCCTTACAGAAAGATACTCAAACGAGAAATGAAAAGATACACAATTGGAATAGTAAAGATACGCAAACGATGTAAAGATACTCAGTTTGAAAGAAACACACTCCCACACTTGCAAAACTCTCAAATACAATAGAAACTCGCATCAGAAAGCCTTACAGAAAGATACTCAAACAAGAAATGAAAAGATACACAATTGGAATAGTAAAGATACGCAAACGATGTAAAGATACACGATTGGAATAGTAAAGATACGCAAACGATGTAAAGATACACAATTGGAATAGTAAAGATACGCAAACGATGTAAAGATACTCAGTTTGAAAGAAACACACTCCCACACTTGCAAAACTCTCAAATACAATAGAAACTCGCATCAGAAAGCCTTACAGAAAGATACTCAAACAAGAAATGAAAAGATACACAATTGGAATAGTAAAGATACGCAAACGATGTAAAGATACACAATTGGAATAGTAAACATACGCAAACGATGTAAAGATACTCAGTTTGAAAGAAACACACTCCCACACTTGCAAAACTCTCAAATACAATAGAAACTCGCATCAGAAAGCCTTACAGAAAGATACTCAAACAAGAAATGAAAAGATACACAATTGGAATAGTAAAGGTACGCAAACGATGTAAAGATACACAATTGGAATAGTAAAGATACGCAAACGATGTAAAGATACACAATTGGAATAGTAAACATACGCAAACGATGTAAAGATACTCAGTTTGAAAGAAACACACTCCCACACTTGCAAAACTCTCAAATTCATGAGAAACTCGCATCAGAAAGCCTTACAGAAAGATACTCAAACGAGAAATGAAAAGATACTCAATTAGAATAGTAAAGATACGCAAACGATGTAAAGATACACAATTGGAATAGTAAAGATACGGAAACGATGTAAAGATACACAATTGGAATAGTAAAGATACGCAAACGATGTAAAGATACTCAGTTTGAAAGAAACACACTCCCACACTTGCAAAACTCTCAAATTCAATAGAAACTCGCATCAGAAAGCCTTACAGAAAGATACTCAAACGAGAAATGAAAAGATACACAATTGGAATAGTAAAGATACGCAAACGATGTAAAGATACTCAGTTTGAAAGAAACACACTCCCACACTTGCAAAACTCTCAAATACAATAGAAACTCGCATCAGAAGCCTTACAGAAAGATACTCAGACGAGAAATGAAAAGATACTCAATTAGAATAGTAAAGATACGCAAACGATGTAAAGATACACAATTGGAATAGTAAAGTTACGCAAACGATGTAAAGATCCTCAGTTTGAAAGAAACACACTCCCACACTTACAAAACTCTCAAATACAATAGAAACTCGCATCAGAAGCCTTACAGAAAGATACTCAAACGAGAAATGAAAAGATACACAATTGGAATAGTAAAGATACGCAAACGATGTAAAGATACACAATTGGAATAGTAAAGATACGCAAACGATGTAAAGATACACAATTGGAATAGTAAAGATACGCAAACGATGTAAAGATACCCAGTTTGAAAGAAACACACTCCCACACTTGCAAAACTCTCAAATACAATAGAAACTCGCATCAGAAGCCTTACAGAAAGATACTCAAACGAGAAATGAAAAGATACACAATTGGAATAGTAAAGATACGCAAACGATGTAAAGATACACAATTGGAATAGTAAAGATACGCAAACGATGTAAAGATACACAATTGGAATAGTAAAGATACGCAAACGATGTAAAGATATCCAGTTTGAAAGAAATACACTCCCACACTTGCAAAACTCTCAAATACAATAGAAACTCGCATCAGAAGCCTTACAGAAAGATACTCAAACGAGAAATGAAAAGATACACAATAGGAATAGTAAAGATACGCAAACGATGTAAAGATACTCAGTTTGAAAGAAACACACTCCCACACTAGCAAAACTCTCAAATACAATAGAAACTCGCATCAGAAGCCTTACAGAAAGATACTCAAACGAGAAATGAAAAGATACACAATTGGAATAGTAAAGATACGCAAACGATGTAAAGATACACAATTGGAATAGTAAAGATACGCAAACGATGTAAAGATACACAATTGGAATAGTAAAGATACGCAAACGATGTAAAGATACCCAGTTTGAAAGAAACAAACTCCCACACTTGCAAAACTCTCAAATACAATAGAAACTCGCATCAGAAGCCTTACAGAAAGATACTCAAACGAGAAATGAAAAGATACACAATTGGAATAGTAAAGATACGCAAACGATGTAAAGATACACAATTGGAATAGTAAAGATACGCAAACGATGTAAAGATACACAATTGGAATAGTAAAGATACGCAAACGATGTAAAGATACCCAGTTTGAAAGAAACACACTCCCACACTTGCAAAACTCTCAAATAAAATAGAAACTCGAATCAGAAGCCTTACAGAAAGATACTCAACCGAGAAATGAAAAGATACACAATTGGAATAGTAAAGATACGCAAACGATGTAAAGATACACAATTGGAATAGTAAACATACGCAAACGATGTAAAGATACTCAGTTTGAAGGAAACACACTCCCACACTTGCAAAACTCTCAAATTCAATAGAAACTCGCATCAGAAAGCCTTACAGAAAGATACTCAAACGAGAAATGAAAAGATACATAATTGGAATAGTAAAGATACGCAAACGATGTAAAGATACTCAGTTTGAAAGAAACACACTCCCACACTTGCAAAACTCTCAAATTCAATAGAAACTCGCATCAGAAAGCCTTACAGAAAGATACTCAAACGAGAAATGAAAAGATACACAATTGGAATAGTAAAGATACGCAAACGATGTAAAGATACTCAGTTTGAAAGAAACACACTCCCACACTTGCAAAACTCTCAAATTCAATAGAAACTCGCATCAGAAGCCTTACAGAAAGATACTCAAACGAGAAATGAAAAGATACACAATTGGAATAGTAAAGATACGCAAACGATGTAAAGATACACAATTGGAATAGTAAAGATACGCAAACGATGTAAAGATATCCAGTTTGAAAGAAACACACTCCCACACTTGCAAAACTCTCAAATACAATAGAAACTCGCATCAGAAGCCTTACAGAAAGATACTCAAACGAGAAATGAAAAGATACACAATTGGAATAGTAAAGATACGCAAACGATGTAAAGATACTCAGTTTGAAAGAAACACACTCCCACACTAGCAAAACTCTCAAATACAATAGAAACTCGCATCAGAAGCCTTACAGAAAGATACTCAAACGAGAAATGAAAAGATACACAATTGGAATAGTAAAGATACGCAAACGATGTAAAGATACACAATTGGAATAGTAAAGATACGCAAACGATGTAAAGATACACAATTGGAATAGTAAAGATACGCAAACGATGTAAAGATACCCAGTTTGAAAGAAACAAACTCCCACACTTGCAAAACTCTCAAATACAATAGAAACTCGCATCAGAAGCCTTACAGAAAGATACTCAAACGAGAAATGAAAAGATACACAATTGGAATAGTAAAGATACGCAAACGATGTAAAGATACACAATTGGAATAGTAAAGATACGCAAACGATGTAAAGATACCCAGTTTGAAAGAAACACACTCCCACACTTGCAAAACTCTCAAATAAAATAGAAACTCGAATCAGAAGCCTTACAGAAAGATACTCAAACGAGAAATGAAAAGATACACAATTGGAATAGTAAAGATACGCAAACGATGTAAAGATACACAATTGGAATAGTAAACATACGCAAACGATGTAAAGATACTCAGTTTGAAGGAAACACACTCCCACACTTGCAAAACTCTCAAATTCAATAGAAACTCGCATCAGAAAGCCTTACAGAAAGATACTCAAACGAGAAATGAAAAGATACACAATTGGAATAGTAAAGATACGCAAACGATGTAAAGATACTCAGTTTGAAAGAAACACACTCCCACACTTGCAAAACTCTCAAATTCAATAGAAACTCGCATCAGAAAGCCTTACAGAAAGATACTCAAACGAGAAATGAAAAGATACACAATTGGAATAGTAAAGATACGCAAACGATGTAAAGATACTCAGTTTGAAAGAAACACACTCCCACACTTGCAAAACTCTCAAATTCAATAGAAACTCGCATCAGAAAGCCTTACAGAAAGATACTCAAACGAGAAATGAAAAGATACACAATTGGAATAGTAAAGATACGCAAACGATGTAAAGATACACAATTGGAATAGTAAAGATACGCAAACGATGTAAAGATACTCAGTTTGAAAGAAACACACTCCCACACTTGCAAAACTCTCAAATTCATGAGAAACTCGCATAAGAAAGCCTTACAGAAAGATACTCAAACGAGAAATGAAAAGATACTCAATTAGAATAGTAAAGATACGCAAACGATGTAAAGATACACAATTGGAATAGTAAAGATACGGAAACGATGTAAAGATACACAATTGGAATAGTAAAGATACGCAAACGATGTAAAGATACTCAGTTTGAAAGAAACACACTCCCACACTTGCAAAACTCTCAAATTCAATAGAAACTCGCATCAGAAAGCCTTACAGAAAGATACTCAAACGAGAAATGAAAAGATACACAATTGGAATAGTAAAGATACGCAAACGATGTAAAGATACTCAGTTTGAAAGAAACACACTCCCACACTTGCAAAACTCTCAAATTCAATAGAAACTCGCATCAGAATGCCTTACAGAAAGATACTCAAACGAGAAATGAAAAGATACACAATTGGAATAGTAAAGATACGCAAACGATGTAAAGATACTCAGTTTGAAAGAAACACACTCCCACACTGGCAAAACTCTCAAATACAATAGAAACTCGCATCAGAAGCCTTACAGAAAGATACTCAAACGAGAAATGAAAAGATACACAATTGGAATAGTAAAGATACGCAAACGATGTAAAGATACACAATTGGAATAGTAAAGATACGCAAACGATGTAAAGATACACAATTGGAATAGTAAAGATACGCAAACGATGTAAAGATACCCAGTTTGAAAGAAACACACTCCCACACTTGCAAAACTCTCAAATAAAATAGAAACTCGCATCAGAAGCCTTACAGAAAGATACTCAACCGAGAAATGAAAAGATACACAATTGGAATAGTAAAGATACGGAAACGATGTAAAGATACACAATTGGAATAGTAAAGATACGCAAACGATGTAAAGATACTCAGTTTGAAGGAAACACACTCCCACACTTGCAAAACTCTCAAATTCAATAGAAACTCGCATCAGAAAGCCTTACAGAAAGATACTCAAACGAGAAATGAAAAGATACACAATTGGAATAGTAAAGATACGCAAACGATGTAAAGATACTCAGTTTGAAAGAAACACACTCCCACACTTGCAAAACTCTCAAATTCAATAGAAACTCGCATCAGAAAGCCTTACAGAAAGATACTCAAACGAGAAATGAAAAGATACACAATTGGAATAGTAAAGATACGCAAACGATGTAAAGATACACAATTGGAATAGTAAAGATACGCAAACGATGTAAAGATACACAATTGGAATAGTAAACATACGCAAACGATGTAAAGATACTCAGTTTGAAAGAAACACACTCCCACACTTGCAAAACTCTCAAATACAATAGAAACTCGCATCAGAAAGCCTTACAGAAAGATACTCAAACAAGAAATGAAAAGATACACAATTGGAATAGTAAAGATACGCAAACGATGTAAAGATACTCAGTTTGAAAGAAACACACTCCCACACTTGCAAAACTCTCAAATTCATGAGAAACTCGCATCAGAAAGCCTTACAGAAAGATACTCAAACGAGAAATGAAAAGATACTCAATTAGAATAGTAAAGATACGCAAACGATGTAAAGATACACAATTGGAATAGTAAAGATACGCAAACGATGTAAAGATCCTCAGTTTGAAAGAAACACACTCCCACACTTGCAAAACTCTCAAATACAATAGAAACTCGCATCAGAAGCCTTACAGAAAGATACTCAGACGAGAAATGAAAAGATACACAATTGGAATAGTAAAGATACTCAAACGATGTAAAGATACACAATTGGAATAGTAAAGATACGCAAACGATGTAAAGATACTCAAATTGAAAGAAACACACTCCCACACTTGCAAAACTCTCAAATACAATAGAAACTCGCATCAGAAGCCTTACAGAAAGATACTCAAACGAGAAATGAAAAGATACACAATTGGAATAGTAAAGATACGCAAACGATGTAAAGATACTCAGTTTGAAAGAAACACACTCCCACACTTGCAAAACTCTCAAATACAATAGAAACTCGCATCAGAAAGCCTTACAGAAAGATACTCAAACAAGAAATGAAAAGATACACAATTGGAATAGTAAAGATACGCAAACGATGTAAAGATACACGATTGGAATAGTAAAGATACGCAAACGATGTAAAGATACACAATTGGAATAGTAAAGATACGCAAACGATGTAAAGATACTCAGTTTGAAAGAAACACACTCCCACACTTGCAAAACTCTCAAATACAATAGAAACTCGCATCAGAAAGCCTTACAGAAAGATACTCAAACAAGAAATGAAAAGATACACAATTGGAATAGTAAAGATACGCAAACGATGTAAAGATACACAATTGGAATAGTAAACATACGCAAACAATGTAAAGATACTCAGTTTGAAAGAAACACACTCCCACACTTGCAAAACTCTCAAATACAATAGAAACTCGCATCAGAAAGCCTTACAGAAAGATACTCAAACAAGAAATGAAAAGATACACAATTGGAATAGTAAAGGTACGCAAACGATGTAAAGATACACAATTGGAATAGTAAAGATACGCAAACGATGTAAAGATACACAATTGGAATAGTAAACATACGCAAACGATGTAAAGATACTCAGTTTGAAAGAAACACACTCCCACACTTGCAAAACTCTCAAATTCATGAGAAACTCGCATAAGAAAGCCTTACAGAAAGATACTCAAACGAGAAATGAAAAGATACTCAATTAGAATAGTAAAGATACGCAAACGATGTAAAGATACACAATTGGAATAGTAAAGATACGGAAACGATGTAAAGATACACAATTGGAATAGTAAAGATACGCAAACGATGTAAAGATACTCAGTTTGAAAGAAACACACTCCCACACTTGCAAAACTCTCAAATTCAATAGAAACTCGCATCAGAAAGCCTTACAGAAAGATACTCAAACGAGAAATGAAAAGATACACAATTGGAATAGTAAAGATACGCAAACGATGTAAAGATACCCAGTTTGAAAGAAACACACTCCCACACTTGCAAAACTCTCAAATACAATAGAAACTCGCATCAGAAGCCTTACAGAAAAATACTCAAACGAGAAATAAAAAGATACACAATTGGAATAGTAAAGATACGCAAACGATGTAAAGATACACAATTGGAATAGTAAAGATACGCAAACGATGTAAAGATATCCAGTTTGAAAGAAACACACTCCCACACTTGCAAAACTCTCAAATACAATAGAAACTCGCATCAGAAGCCTTACAGAAAGATACTCAAACGAGAAATGAAAAGATACACAATTGGAATAGTAAAGATACGCAAACGATGTAAAGATACTCAGTTTGAAAGAAACACACTCCCACACTAGCAAAACTCTCAAATACAATAGAAACTCGCATCAGAAGCCTTACAGAAAGATACTCAAACGAGAAATGAAAAGATACACAATTGGAATAGTAAAGATACGCAAACGATGTAAAGATACACAATTGGAATAGTAAAGATACGCAAACGATGTAAAGATACACAATTGGAATAGTAAAGATACGCAAACGATGTAAAGATACCCAGTTTGAAAGAAACACACTCCCACACTTGCAAAACTCTCAAATACAATAGAAACTCGCATCAGAAGCCTTACAGAAAGATACTCAAACGAGAAATGAAAAGATACACAATTGGAATAGTAAAGATACGCAAACGATGTAAAGATACACAATTGGAATAGTAAAGATACGCAAACGATGTAAAGATACACAATTGGAATAGTAAAGATACGCAAACGATGTAAAGATACCCAGTTTGAAAGAAACACACTCCCACACTTGCAAAACTCTCAAATAAAATAGAAACTCGAATCAGAAGCCTTACAGAAAGATACTCAAACGAGAAATGAAAAGATACACAATTGTAATAGTAAAGATACGCAAACGATGTAAAGATACACAATTGGAATAGTAAACATACGCAAACGATGTAAAGATACTCAGTTTGAAGGAAACACACTCCCACACTTGCAAAACTCTCAAATTCAATAGAAACTCGCATCAGAAAGCCTTACAGAAAGATACTCAAACGAGAAATGAAAAGATACACAATTGGAATAGTAAAGATACGCAAACGATGTAAAGATACTCAGTTTGAAAGAAACACACTCCCACACTTGCAAAACTCTCAAATACAATAGAAACTCGCATCAGAAAGCCTTACAGAAAGATACTCAAACAAGAAATGAAAAGATATACAATTCGAATAGTAAAGATACGCAAATGATGTAAAGATACACAATTCGAATAGTAAAGATACGCAAACGATGTAAAGATACACAATTGGAATAGTAAACATACGCAAACGATGTAAAGATACTCAGTTTGAAAGAAACACACTCCCACACTTGCAAAACTCTCAAATTCAATAGAAACTCGCATCAGAAAGCCTTACAGAAAGATACTCAAACGAGAAATGAAAAGATACACAATTGGAATAGTAAAGATACGCAAACGATGTAAAGATACTCAGATTGAAAGAAACACACTCCCACACTTGCAAAACTCTCAAATACAATAGAAACTCGCATCAGAAGCCTTACAGAAAGATACTCAAACGAGAAATGAAAAGATACACAATTGGAATAGTAAAGATACGCAAACGATGTAAAGATACTCAGTTTGAAAGAAACACACTCCCACACTTGCAAAACTCTCAAATTCAATAGAAACTCGCTTCAGAAAGCCTTACAGAAAGATACTCAAACGAGAAATGAAAAGATACACAATTGGAATAGTAAACATACGCAAACGATGTAAAGATACTCAGTTTGAAAGAAACACACTCCCACACTTGCAAAACTCTCAAATTCAATAGAAACTCGCATCAGAAAGCCTTACAGAAAGATACTCAAACGAGAAATGAAAAGATACACAATTGGAATAGTAAAGATACGCAAACGATGTAAAGATACTCAGTTTGAAAGAAACACACTCCCACACTTGCAAAACTCTCAAATTCAATAGAAACTCGCATCAGAAAGCCTTACAGAAAGATACTCAAACGAGAAATGAAAAGAGACACAATTGGAATAGTAAAGATATGCAAACGATGTAAAGATACACAATTTGAATAGTAAAGATACGCAAACGATGTAAAGATACACAATTGGAATAGTAAAGATACGCAAACGATGTAAAGATACACAATTGGAATAGTAAAGATATGCAAACGATGTAAAGATACACAATTGGAATAGTAAAGATACGCAAACGATGTAAAGATACCCAGTTTGAAAGAAACACACTCCCACACTTGCAAAACTCTCAAATACAATAGAAACTCGCATCAGAAGCCTTACAGAAAGATACTCAGACGAGAAATTAAAAGATACACAATTGGAATAGTAAAGATACGCAAACGATGTAAAGATACACAATTGGAATAGTAAACATACGCAAACGATGTAAAGATACACAATTGGAATAGTAAACATACGCAAACGATGTAAAGATACCCAGTTTGAAAGAAACACACTCCCACACTTGCAAAACTCTCAAATACAATAGAAACTCGCATCAGAAGCCTTACAGAAAGATACTCAAACGAGAAATGAAAAGATACACAATTGGAATAGTAAAGATACGCAAACGATGTAAAGATACTCAGTTTGAAAGAAACACACTCCCACACTTGCAAAACTCTCAAATACAATAGAAACTCGCATCAGAAGCCTTACAGAAAGATACTCAGATGAGAAATGAAAAGATACACAATTGGAATAGTAAAGATACGCAAACGATGTAAAGATACACATTTGGAATAGTAAACATACGCAAACGATGTAAAGATACACAATTGGAATAGTAAACATACGCAAACGATGTAAAGATACCCAGTTTGAAAGAAACACACTCCCACACTTGCAAAACTCTCAAATTCAATAGAAACTCGCATCAGAAAGCCTTACAGAAAGATACTCAAACGAGAAATGAAAAGATACACAATTGGAATAGTAAAGATACGCAAACGATGTAAAGATACCCAGTTTGAAAGAAACACACTCCCACACTTGCAAAACTCTCAAATAAAATAGAAACTCGAATCAGAAGCCTTACAGAAAGATACTCAAACGAGAAATGAAAAGATACACAATTGGAATAGTAAAGATACGCAAACGATGTAAAGATACACAATTGGAATAGTAAACATACGCAAACGATGTATAGATACTCAGTTTGAAGGAAACACACTCCCACACTTGCAAAACTCTCAAATTCAATAGAAACTCGCATCAGAAAGCCTTTCAGAAAGATACTCAAACGAGAAATGAAAAGATACACAATTGGAATAGTAAAGATACACAAACGATGTAAAGATACTCAGTTTGAAAGAAACACACTCCCACACTTGCAAAACTCTCAAATACAATAGAAACTCGCATCAGAAAGCCTTACAGAAAGATACTCAAACAAGAAATGAAAAGATATACAATTGGAATAGTAAAGATACGCAAATGATGTAAAGATACACAATTCGAATAGTAAAGATACGCAAACGATGTAAAGATACACAATTGGAATAGTAAACATACGCAAACGATGTAAAGATACTCAGTTTGAAAGAAACACACTCCCACACTTGCAAAACTCTCAAATTCAATAGAAACTCGCATCAGAAAGCCTTACAGAAAGATACTCAAACGAGAAATGAAAAGATACACAATTGGAATAGTAAAGATACGCAAACGATGTAAAGATACTCAGATTGAAAGAAACACACTCCCACACTTGCAAAACTCTCAAATACAATAGAAACTCGCATCAGAAGCCTTACAGAAAGATACTCAAACGAGAAATGAAAAGATACACAATTGGAATAGTAAAGATACGCAAACGATGTAAAGATACTCAGTTTGAAAGAAACACACTCCCACACTTGCAAAACTCTCAAATACAATAGAAACTCGCATCAGAAAGCCTTACAGAAAGATACTCAAACAAGAAATGAAAAGATATACAATTGGAATAGTAAAGATACGCAAACGATGTAAAGATACACAATTCGAATAGTAAAGATACTCAAACGATGTAAAGATACACAATTGGAATAGTAAACATACGCAAACGATGTAAAGATACTCAGTTTGAAAGAAACACACTCCCACACTTGCAAAACTCTCAAATTCATGAGAAACTCGCATCAGAAAGCCTTACAGAAAGATACTCAAACGAGAAATGAAAAGATACTCAATTAGAATAGTAAAGATACGCAAACGATGTAAAGATACACAATTGGAATAGTAAAGATACGCAAACGATGTAAAGATACACAATTGGAATAGTAAAGATACGGAAACAATGTAAAGATACACAATTGGAATAGTAAAGATACGCAAACGATGTAAAGATCCTCAGTTTGAAAGAAACACACTCCCACACTTGCAAAACTCTCAAATACAATAGAAACTCGCATCAGAAGCCTTACAGAAAGATACTCAAACGAGAAATAAAAAGATACACAATTGGAATAGTAAAGATACGAAAACGATGTAAAGATACTCAGTTTGAAAGAAACACACTCCCACACTTGCAAAACTCTCAAATACAATAGAAACTCGCATCAGAAAGCCTTACAGAAAGATACTCAAACAAGAAATGAAAAGATATACAATTGGAATAGTAAAGATACGCAAACGATGTAAAGATACACAATTGGAATAGTAAAGATACGGAAACGATATAAAGATACACAATTGGAATAGTAAAGATACGCAAACGATGTAAAGATCCTCAGTTTGAAAGAAACACACTCCCACACTTGCAAAACTCTCAAATTCAATAGAAACTCGCATCAGAAAGCCTTACAGAAAGATAATCAAACGAGAAATGAAAAGATACACAATTGGAATAGTAAAGATACGCAAACGATGTAAAGATACTCAGTTTGAAAGAAACACACTCCCACACTTGCAAAACTCTCAAATTCAATAGAAACTCGCATCACAAAGCCTTACAGAAAGATACTCAAACGAGAAATGAAAAGATACACAATTGGAATAGTAAAGATACGCAAACGATGTAAAGATACTCAGTTTGAAAGAAACACACTCCCACACTTGCAAAACTCTCAAATACAATAGAAACTCGCATCAGAAAGCCTTACAGAAAGATACTCAAACAAGAAATGAAAAGATATACAATTGGAATAGTAAAGATACGCAAATGATGTAAAGATACACAATTCGAATAGTAAAGATACGCAAACGATGTAAAGATACACAATTGGAATAGTAAACATACGCAAACGATGTAAAGATACTCAGTTTGAAAGAAACACACTCCCACACTTGCAAAACTCTCAAATTCAATAGAAACTCGCATCAGAAAGCCTTACAGAAAGATACTCAAACGAGAAATGAAAAGATACACAATTGGAATAGTAAAGATACGCAAACGATGTAAAGATACTCAGATTGAAAGAAACACACTCCCACACTTGCAAAACTCTCAAATACAATAGAAACTCGCATCAGAAGCCTTACAGAAAGATACTCAAACGAGAAATGAAAAGATACACAATTGGAATAGTAAAGATACGCAAACGATGTAAAGATACACAATTGGAATAGTAAAGATATGCAAACGATGTAAAGATACACAATTGGAATAGTAAAGATACGCAAACGATGTAAAGATACCCAGTTTGAAAGAAACACACTCCCACACTTGCAAAACTCTCAATACAATAGAAACTCGCATCAGAAGCCTTACAGAAAGATACTCAGACGAGAAATGAAAAGATACACAATTGGAATAGTAAAGATATGCAAACGATGTAAAGATACACAATTGGAATAGTAAACATACGCAAACGATGTAAAGATACACAATTGGAATAGTAAACATACGCAAACGATGTAAAGATACCCAGTTTGAAAGAAACACACTCCCACACTTGCAAAACTCTCAAATACAATAGAAACTCGCATCAGAAGCCTTACAGAAAGATACTCAAACGAGAAATGAAAAGATACACAATTGGAATAGTAAAGATACGCAAACGATGTAAAGATACTCAGTTTGAAAGAAACACACTCCCACACTTGCAAAACTCTCAAATACAATAGAAACTCGCATCAGAAGCCTTACAGAAAGATACTCAGACGAGAAATGAAAAGATACACAATTGGAATAGTAAAGATACGCAAACGATGTAAAGATACACATTTGGAATAGTAAACATACGCAAACGATGTAAAGATACACAATTGGAATAGTAAACATACGCAAACGATGTAAAGATACCCAGTTTGAAAGAAACACACTCCCACACTTGCAAAACGCTCAAATACAATAGAAACTCGCATCAGAAGCCTTACAGAAAGATACTCAAACAAGAAATGAAAAGATACACAATTGGAATAGTAAAGATACGGAAACGATGTAAAGATACACAATTGGAATAGTAAAGATACGTAAACGATGTAAAGATACTCAGTTTGAAAGAAACACACTCCCACACTTGCAAAACTCTCAAATAAAATAGAAACTCGAATCAGAAGCCTTACAGAAAGATACTCAAACGAGAAATGAAAAGATACACAATTGGAATAG
Source organism: Argentina anserina (assembly GCF_933775445.1). NCBI lineage: Eukaryota > Viridiplantae > Streptophyta > Magnoliopsida > Rosales > Rosaceae > Argentina > Argentina anserina. The sequence continues at coordinate 977,189 of NW_026089536.1, read as the reverse complement.
TAAAGATACGCAAACGATGTAAAGATACACAATTGGAATAGTAAACATACGCAAACGATGTAAAGATACTCAGTTTGAAAGAAACACACTCCCACACTTGCAAAACTCTCAAATTCATGAGAAACTCGCATCAGAAAGCCTTACAGAAAGATACTCAAACGAGAAATGAAAAGATACTCAATTAGAATAGTAAAGATACGCAAACGATGTAAAGATACACAATTGGAATAGTAAAGATACGCAAACGATGTAAAGATACACAATTGGAATAGTAAAGATACGGAAACGATGTAAAGATACACAATTGGAATAGTAAAGATACGCAAACGATGTAAAGATCCTCAGTTTGAAAGAAACACACTCCCACACTTGCAAAACTCTTAAATTCAATAGAAACTCGCATCAGAAAGCCTTACAGAAAGATAATCAAACGAGAAATGAAAAGATACACAATTGGAATAGTAAAGATACGCAAACGATTTAAAGATACTCAGTTTGAAAGAAACACACTCCCACACTTGCAAAACTCTCAAATTCAATAGAAACTCGCATCAGAAAGCCTTACAGAAAGATACTCAAACGAGAAATGAAAAGATACACAATTGGAATAGTAAAGATACGCAAACGATGTAAAGATACTCAGTTTGAAAGAAACACACTCCCACACTTGCAAAACTCTCAAATTCAATAGAAACTCGCATCAGAAAGCCTTACAGTAAGATACTCAAACGAGAAATGAAAAGATACACAATTGGAATAGTAAAGATACGCAAACGATGTAAAGATACTCAGTTTGAAAGAAACACACTCCCACACTGGCAAAACTCTCAAATACAATAGAAACTCGCATCAGAAGCCTTACAGAAAGATACTCAAACGAGAAATGAAAAGATACACAATTGGAATAGTAAAGTTACGCAAACGATGTAAAGATACACAATTTGAATAGTAAAGATACGCAAACGATGTAAAGATACACAATTGGAATAGTAAAGATACGCAAACGATGTAAAGATACACAATTGGAATAGTAAAGATACGCAAACGATGTAAAGATACACAATTGGAATAGTAAAGATACGCAAACGATGTAAAGATACCCAGTTTGAAAGAAACACACTCCCATACTTGCAAAACTCTCAAATACAATAGAAACTCGCATCAGAAGCCTTACAGAAAGATACTCAGACGAGAAATGAAAAGATACACAATTGGAATAGTAAAGATACGCAAACGATGTAAAGATACACAATTGGAATAGTAAAGATACGCAAACGATGTAAAGATACACAATTGGAATAGTAAAGATACGGAAACGATGTAAAGATACCCAGTTTGAAAGAAACACACTCCCACACTTGCAAAACTCTCAAATACAATAGAAACTCGCATCAGAAGCCTTACAGAAAGATACTCAAACGAGAAATGAAAAGATACACAATTGGAATAGTAAAGATACGCAAACGATGTAAAGATACACAATTGGAATAGTAAAGATACGTAAACGATGTAAAGTTACTCAGTTTGAAAGAAACACACTCCCACTCTTGCAAAACTCTCAAATAAAATAGAAACTCGAATCAGAAGCCTTACAGAAAGATACTCAAACGAGAAATGAAAATATACACAATTGGAATAGTAAAGATACGCAAACGATGTAAAGATACACAATTGGAATAGTAAACATACGCAAACGATGTAAAGATACTCAGTTTGAAGGAAACACACTCCCACACTTGCAAAACTCTCAAATTCAATAGAAACTCGCATCAGAAAGCCTTACAGAAAGATACTCAAACGAGAAATGAAAAGATACACAATTGGAATATTAAAGATACGCAAACGATGTAAAGATACTCAGTTTGAAAGAAACACACTCCCACACTTGCAAAACTCTCAAATACAATAGAAACTCGCATCAGAAAGCCTTACAGAAAGATACTCAAACAAGAAATGAAAAGATATACAATTGGAATAGTAAAGATACGCAAACGATGTAAAGATACACAATTCGAATAGTAAAGATACGCAAACGATGTAAAGATACACAATTGGAATAGTAAACATACGCAAACGATGTAAAGATACTCAGTTTGAAAGAAACACACTCCCACACTTGCAAAACTCTCAAATTCAATAGAAACTCGCATCAGAAAGCCTTACAGAAAGATACTCAAACGAGAAATGAAAAGATACACAATTCGAATAGTAAAGATACGCAAACGATGTAAAGATACACAATTGGAATAGTAAACATACGCAAACGATGTAAAGATACTCAGTTTGAAAGAAACACACTCCCACACTTGCAAAACTCTCAAATTCATGAGAAACTCGCATCAGAAAGCCTTACAGAAAGATACTCAAACGAGAAATGAAAAGATACTCAATTAGAATAGTAAAGATACGCAAACGATGTAAAGATACACAATTGGAATAGTAAAGATACGCAAACGATGTAAAGATACACAATTGGAATAGTAAAGATACGGAAACGATGTAAAGATACACAATTGGAATAGTAAAGATACGCAAACGATGTAAAGATCCTCAGTTTGAAAGAAACACACTCCCACACTTGCAAAACTCTTAAATTCAATAGAAACTCGCATCAGAAAGCCTTACAGAAAGATAATCAAACGAGAAATGAAAAGATACACAATTGGAATAGTAAAGATACGCAAACGATTTAAAGATACTCAGTTTGAAAGAAACACACTCCCACACTTGCAAAACTCTCAAATTCAATAGAAACTCGCATCAGAAAGCCTTACAGAAAGATACTCAAACGAGAAATGAAAAGATACACAATTGGAATAGTAAAGATACGCAAACGATGTAAAGATACTCAGTTTGAAAGAAACACACTCCCACACTTGCAAAACTCTCAAATTCAATAGAAACTCGCATCAGAAAGCCTTACAGTAAGATACTCAAACGAGAAATGAAAAGATACACAATTGGAATAGTAAAGATACGCAAACGATGTAAAGATACTCAGTTTGAAAGAAACACACTCCCACACTTGCAAAACTCTCAAATACAATAGAAACTCGCATCAGAAGCCTTACAGAAAGATACTCAAACGAGAAATGAAAAGATACACAATTGGAATAGTAAAGTTACGCAAACGATGTAAAGATACACAATTTGAATAGTAAAGATACGCAAACGATGTAAAGATACACAATTGGAATAGTAAAGATACGCAAACGATGTAAAGATACACAATTGGAATAGTAAAGATACGCAAACGATGTAAAGATACACAATTGGAATAGTAAAGATACGCAAACGATGTAAAGATACCCAGTTTGAAAGAAACACACTCCCATACTTGCAAAACTCTCAAATACAATAGAAACTCGCATCAGAAGCCTTACAGAAAGATACTCAGACGAGAAATGAAAAGATACACAATTGGAATAGTAAAGATACGCAAACGATGTAAAGATACACAATTGGAATAGTAAAGATACGCAAACGATGTAAAGATACACAATTGGAATAGTAAAGATACGGAAACGATGTAAAGATACCCAGTTTGAAAGAAACACACTCCCACACTTGCAAAACTCTCAAATACAATAGAAACTCGCATCAGAAGCCTTACAGAAAGATACTCAAACGAGAAATGAAAAGATACACAATTGGAATAGTAAAGATACGCAAACGATGTAAAGATACACAATTGGAATAGTAAAGATACGTAAACGATGTAAAGTTACTCAGTTTGAAAGAAACACACTCCCACACTTGCAAAACTCTCAAATAAAATAGAAACTCGAATCAGAAGCCTTACAGAAAGATACTCAAACGAGAAATGAAAATATACACAATTGGAATAGTAAAGATACGCAAACGATGTAAAGATACACAATTGGAATAGTAAACATACGCAAACGATGTAAAGATACTCAGTTTGAAGGAAACACACTCCCACACTTGCAAAACTCTCAAATTCAATAGAAACTCGCATCAGAAAGCCTTACAGAAAGATACTCAAACGAGAAATGAAAAGATACACAATTGGAATATTAAAGATACGCAAACGATGTAAAGATACTCAGTTTGAAAGAAACACACTCCCACACTTGCAAAACTCTCAAATACAATAGAAACTCGCATCAGAAAGCCTTACAGAAAGATACTCAAACAAGAAATGAAAAGATATACAATTGGAATAGTAAAGATACGCAAACGATGTAAAGATACACAATTCGAATAGTAAAGATACGCAAACGATGTAAAGATACACAATTGGAATAGTAAACATACGCAAACGATGTAAAGATACTCAGTTTGAAAGAAACACACTCCCACACTTGCAAAACTCTCAAATTCAATAGAAACTCGCATCAGAAAGCCTTACAGAAAGATACTCAAACGAGAAATGAAAAGATACACAATTCGAATAGTAAAGATACGCAAACGATGTAAAGATACACAATTGGAATAGTAAACATATGCAAACGATGTAAAGATACTCAGTTTGAAAGAAACACACTCCCACACTTGCAAAACTCTCAAATTCATGAGAAACTCGCATCAGAAAGCCTTACAGAAAGATACTCAAACGAGAAATGAAAAGATACTCAATTAGAATAGTAAAGATACGCAAACGATGTAAAGATACACAATTGGAATAGTAAAGATACGCAAACGATGTAAAGATACACAATTGGAATAGTAAAGATACGGAAACGATGTAAAGATACACAATTGGAATAGTAAAGATACGCAAACGATGTAAAGATCCTCAGTTTGAAAGAAACACACTCCCACACTTGCAAAACTCTTAAATTCAATAGAAACTCGCATCAGAAAGCCTTACAGAAAGATAATCAAACGAGAAATGAAAAGATACACAATTGGAATAGTAAAGATACGCAAACGATTTAAAGATACTCAGTTTGAAAGAAACACACTCCCACACTTGCAAAACTCTCAAATTCAATAGAAACTCGCATCAGAAAGCCTTACAGAAAGATACTCAAACGAGAAATGAAAAGATACACAATTGGAATAGTAAAGATACGCAAACGATGTAAAGATACTCAGTTTGAAAGAAACACACTCCCACACTTGCAAAACTCTCAAATTCAATAGAAACTCGCATCAGAAAGCCTTACAGAAAGATACTCAAACGAGAAATGAAAAGATACACAATTGGAATAGTAAAGATACGCAAACGATGTAAAGATACTCAGTTTGAAAGAAACACACTCCCACACTTGCAAAACTCTCAAATTCAATAGAAACTCGCATCAGAAAGCCTTACAGAAAGATACTCAAACGAGAAATGAAAAGATACACAATTGGAATAGTAAAGATACGCAAACGATGTAAAGATACTCAGTTTGAAAGAAACACACTCCCACACTTGCAAAACTCTCAAATACAATAGAAACTCGCATCAGAAGCCTTACAGAAAGATACTCAGACGAGAAATGAAAAGATACACAATTGGAATAGTAAAGATACGCAAACGATGTAAAGATACACAATTGGAATAGTAAAGATACGGAAACGATGTAAAGATACCCAGTTTGAAAGAAACACACTCCCACACTTGCAAAACTCTCAAATACAATAGAAACTCGCATCAGAAGCCTTACAGAAAGATACTCAAACGAGAAATGAAAAGATACACAATTGGAATAGTAAAGATACGCAAACGATGTAAAGATACTCAGTTTGAAAGAAACACACTCCCACACTTGCAAAACTCTCAAATACAATAGAAACTCGCATCAGAAAGCCTTACACAAAGATACTCAAACAAGAAATGAAAAGATATACAATTGGAATAGTAAAGATACGCAAACGATGTAAAGATACACAATTCGAATAGTAAAGATACGCAAACGAAGTAAAGATACACAATTGGAATAGTAAACATACGCAAACGATGTAAAGATACTCAGTTTGAAAGAAACACACTCCCACACTTGCAAAACTCTCAAATTCATGAGAAACTCGCATCAGAAAGCCTTACAGAAAGATACTCAAACGAGAAATGAAAAGATACTCAATTAGAATAGTAAAGATACGCAAACGATGTAAAGATACACAATTGGAATAGTAAACATACGCAAACGATGTAAATTTACTCAGTTTGAAAGAAACACACTCCCACACTTGCAAAACTCTCAAATTCAATAGAAACTCGCATCAGAAAGCGTTACAGAAAGATACTCAAACGAGAAATGAAAAGATACACAATTGGAATAGTAAAGATACGCAAACGATGTAAAGATACTCAGATTGAAAGAAACACACTCCCACACTTGCAAAACTCTCAAATACAATAGAAACTCGCATCAGAAGCCTTACAGAAAGATACTCAAACGAGAAATGAAAAGATACACAATTGGAATAGTAAAGATACGCAAACGATGTAAAGATACTCAGTTTGAAAGAAACACACTCCCACACTTGCAAAACTCTCAAATACAATAGAAACTCGCATCAGAAAGCCTTACAGAAAGATACTCAAACAAGAATTGAAAAGATACACAATTGGAATAGTAAAGATACGCAAACGATGTAAAGATACACAATTCGAATAGTAAAGATACGCAAACGATGTAAAGATACACAATTGGAATAGTAAACATACGCAAACGATGTAAAGATACTCAGTTTGAAAGAAACACACTCCCACACTTGCAAAACTCTCAAATTCATGAGAAACTCGCATCAGAAAGCCTTACAGAAAGATACTCAAACGAGAAATGAAAAGATACTCAATTAGAATAGTAAAGATACGCAAACTATGTAAAGATACACAATTGGAATAGTAAAGATACGCAAACGATGTAAAGATACACAATTGGAATAGTAAAGATACGGAAACGATGTAAAGATACACAATTGGAATAGTAAAGATACGCAAACGATGTAAAGATCCTCAGTTTGAAAGAAACACACTCCCACACTTGCAAAACTCTCAAATACAATAGAAACTCGCATTAGAAGCCTTACAGAAAGATACTCAAACGAGAAATGAAAAGATACACAATTGGAATAGTAAAGATACGCAAACGATGTAAAGATACTCAGTTTGAAAGAAACACACTCCCACACTTGCAAAACTCTCAAATACAATAGAAACTCGCATCAGAAAGCCTTACACAAAGATACTCAAACAAGAAATGAAAAGATATACAATTGGAATAGTAAAGATACGCAAACGATGTAAAGATACACAATTCGAATAGTAAAGATACGCAAACGATGTAAAGATACACAATTGGAATAGTAAACATACGCAAACGATGTAAAGATACTCAGTTTGAAAGAAACACACTCCCACACTTGCAAAACTCTCAAATTCAATAGAAACTCGCATCAGAAAGCGTTACAGAAAGATACTCAAACGAGAAATGAAAAGATACACAATTGGAATAGTAAAGATACGCAAACGATGTAAAGATACTCAGATTGAAAGAAACACACTCCCACACTTGCAAAACTCTCAAATACAATAGAAACTCGCATCAGAAGCCTTACAGAAAGATACTCAAACGAGAAATGAAAAGATACACAATTGGAATAGTAAAGATACGCAAACGATGTAAAGATACTCAGTTTGAAAGAAACACACTCCCACACTTGCAAAACTCTCAAATACAATAGAAACTCGCATCAGAAAGCCTTACAGAAAGATACTCAAACAAGAAATGAAAAGATATACAATTGGAATAGTAAAGATACGCAAACGATGTAAAGATACACAATTCGAATAGTAAAGATACGCAAACGATGTAAAGATACACAATTGGAATAGTAAACATACGCAAACGATGTAAAGATACTCAGTTTGAAAGAAACACACTCCCACACTTGCAAAACTCTCAAATTCATGAGAAACTCGCATCAGAAAGCCTTACAGAAAGATACTCAAACGAGAAATGAAAAGATACTCAATTAGAATAGTAAAGATACGCAAACTATGTAAAGATACACAATTGGAATAGTAAAGATACGCAAACGATGTAAAGATACACAATTGGAATAGTAAAGATACGGAAACGATGTAAAGATACACAATTGGAATAGTAAAGATACGCAAACGATGTAAAGATCCTCAGTTTGAAAGAAACACACTCCCACACTTGCAAAACTCTCAAATACAATAGAAACTCGCATCAGAAGCCTTACAGAAAGATACTCAGACGAGAAATGAAAAGATACACAATTGGAATAGTAAAGATACGCAAACGATGTAAAGATACACAATTGGAATAGTAAAGATACGGAAACGATGTAAAGATACCCAGTTTGAAAGAAACACACTCCCACACTTGCAAAACTCTCAAATACAATAGAAACTCGCATCAGAAGCCTTACAGAAAGATACTCAAACGAGAAATGAAAAGATACACAATTGGAATAGTAAAGATACGCAAACGATGTAAAGATACTCAGTTTGAAAGAAACACACTCCCACACTTGCAAAACTCTCAAATACAATAGAAACTCGCATCAGAAAGCCTTACACAAAGATACTCAAACAAGAAATGAAAAGATATACAATTGGAATAGTAAAGATACGCAAACGATGTAAAGATACACAATTCGAATAGTAAAGATACGCAAACGAAGTAAAGATACACAATTGGAATAGTAAACATACGCAAACGATGTAAAGATACTCAGTTTGAAAGAAACACACTCCCACACTTGCAAAACTCTCAAATTCATGAGAAACTCGCATCAGAAAGCCTTACAGAAAGATACTCAAACGAGAAATGAAAAGATACTCAATTAGAATAGTAAAGATACGCAAACGATGTAAAGATACACAATTGGAATAGTAAACATACGCAAACGATGTAAATTTACTCAGTTTGAAAGAAACACACTCCCACACTTGCAAAACTCTCAAATTCAATAGAAACTCGCATCAGAAAGCCTTACAGAAAGATACTCAAACGAGAAATGAAAAGATACACAATTGGAATAGTAAAGATACGCAAACGATGTAAAGATACTCAGATTGAAAGAAACACACTCCCACACTTGCAAAACTCTCAAATACAATAGAAACTCGCATCAGAAGCCTTACAGAAAGATACTCAAACGAGAAATGAAAAGATACACAATTGGAATAGTAAAGATACGCAAACGATGTAAAGATACTCAGTTTGAAAGAAACACACTCCCACACTTGCAAAACTCTCAAATACAATAGAAACTCGCATCAGAAAGCCTTACAGAAAGATACTCAAACAAGAAATGAAAAGATATACAATTGGAATAGTAAAGATACGCAAACGATGTAAAGATACACAATTCGAATAGTAAAGATACGCAAACGATGTAAAGATACACAATTGGAATAGTAAACATACGCAAACGATGTAAAGATACTCAGTTTGAAAGAAACACACTCCCACACTTGCAAAACTCTCAAATTCATGAGAAACTCGCATCAGAAAGCCTTACAGAAAGATACTCAAACGAGAAATGAAAAGATACTCAATTAGAATAGTAAAGATACGCAAACTATGTAAAGATACACAATTGGAATAGTAAAGATACGCAAACGATGTAAAGATACACAATTGGAATAGTAAAGATACGCAAACGATGTAAAGATACACAATTGGAATAGTAAAGATACGCAAACGATGTAAAGATCCTCAGTTTGAAAGAAACACACTCCCACACTTGCAAAACTCTCAAATACAATAGAAACTCGCATTAGAAGCCTTACAGAAAGATACTCAAACGAGAAATGAAAAGATACACAATTGGAATAGTAAAGATACGCAAACGATGTAAAGATACTCAGTTTGAAAGAAACACACTCCCACACTTGCAAAACTCTCAAATACAATAGAAACTCGCATCAGAAAGCCTTACACAAAGATACTCAAACAAGAAATGAAAAGATATACAATTGGAATAGTAAAGATACGCAAACGATGTAAAGATACACAATTCGAATAGTAAAGATACGCAAACGATGTAAAGATACACAATTGGAATAGTAAACATACGCAAACGATGTAAAGATACTCAGTTTGAAAGAAACACACTCCCACACTTGCAAAACTCTCAAATTCATGAGAAACTCGCATCAGAAAGCCTTACAGAAAGATACTCAAACGAGAAATGAAAAGATACTCAATTAGAATAGTAAAGATACGCAAACGATGTAAAGATACACAATTGGAATAGTAAAGATACGCAAACGATGTAAAGATACACAATTGGAATAGTAAAGATACGGAAATGATGTAAAGATACACAATTGGAATAGTAAACATACGCAAACGATGTAAAGATCCTCAGTTTGAAAGAAACACACTCCCACAGTTGCAAAACTCTCAAATTCATTAGAAACTCGCATCAGAAAGCCTTACAGAAATATAATCAAACGAGAAATGAAAAGATACACAATTGGAATAGTAAAGATACGCAAACGATGTAAAGATACTCAGTTTGAAAGAAACACACTCCCACACTTGCAAAACTCTCAAATTCAATAGAAACTCGCATCAGAAAGCCTTACAGAAAGATACTCAAACGAGAAATGAAAAGATACACAATTGGAATAGTAAAGATACGCAAACGATGTAAAGATACTCAGTTTGAAAGAAACACACTCCCACACTTGCAAAACTCTCAAATTCAATAGAAACTCGCATCAGAAAGCCTTACAGAAAGATACTCAAACGAGAAATGAAAAGATAAACAATTGGAATAGTAAAGATACGCAAACGATGTAAAGATACACAATTGGAATAGTAAAGATACGCAAACGATGTAAAGATACACAATTGGAATAGTAAAGATACGCAAACGATGTAAAGATACCCAGTTTGAAAGAAACACACTCCCACACTTGCAAAACTCTCAAATACAATAGAAACTCGCATCAGAAGCCTTACAGAAAGATACTCAAACGAGAAATGAAAAGATACACAATTGGAATAGTAAAGATACGCAAATGATGTAAAGATCCTCAGTTTGAAAGAAACACACTCCCACACTTGCAAAACTCTCAAATACAATAGAAACTCGCATCAGAAGCCTTACAGAAAGATACTCAAACGAGAAATGAAAAGATACACAATTGGAATAGTAAAGATACGCAAACGATGTAAAGATACTCAGTTTGAAAGAAACACACTCCCACACTTGCAAAACTCTCAAATACAATAGAAACTCGCATCAGAAAGCCTTACAGAAAGATACTCAAACAAGAAATGAAAAGATATACAATTGGAATAGTAAAGATACGCAAACGATGTAAAGATACACAATTCGAATAGTAAAGATACGCAAACGATGTAAAGATACACAATTGGAATAGTAAACATACGTAAACGATGTAAAGATACTCAGTTTGAAAGAAACACACTCCCACACTTGCAAAACTCTCAAATACAATAGAAACTCGCATCAGAAAGCCTTACAGAAAGATACTCAAACAAGAAATGAAAAGATATACAATTGGAATAGTAAAGATACGCAAACGATGTAAAGGTACACAATTCGAATAGTAAAGATACGCAAACGATGTAAAGATACACAATTGGAATAGTAAACATACGCAAACGATGTAAAGATACTCAGTTTGAAAGAAACACACTCCCACACTTGCAAAACTCTCAAATTCATGAGAAACTCGCATCAGAAAGCCTTACAGAAAGATACTCAAACGAGAAATGAAAAGATACTCAATTAGAATAGTAAAGATACGCAAACGATGTAAAGATACACAATTGGAATAGTAAAGATACGCAAACGATGTAAAGATACACAATTGGAATAGTAAAGATACGGAAATGATGTAAAGATACACAATTGGAATAGTAAACATACGCAAACGATGTAAAGATCCTCAGTTTGAAAGAAACACACTCCCACAGTTGCAAAACTCTCAAATTCATTAGAAACTCGCATCAGAAAGCCTTACAGAAAGATAATCAAACGAGAAATGAAAAGATACACAATTGGAATAGTAAAGATACGCAAACGATGTAAAGATACTCAGTTTGAAAGAAACACACTCCCACACTTGCAAAACTCTCAAATTCAATAGAAACTCGCATCAGAAAGCCTTACAGAAAGATACTCAAACGAGAAATGAAAAGATACACAATTGGAATAGTAAAGATACGCAAACGATGTAAAGATACTCAGTTTGAAAGAAACACACTCCCACACTTGCAAAACTCTCAAATTCAATAGAAACTCGCATCAGAAAGCCTTACAGAAAGATACTCAAACGAGAAATGAAAAGATAAACAATTGGAATAGTAAAGATACGCAAACGATGTAAAGATACACAATTGGAATAGTAAAGATACGCAAACGATGTAAAGATACACAATTGGAATAGTAAAGATACGCAAACGATGTAAAGATACCCAGTTTGAAAGAAACACACTCCCACACTTGCAAAACTCTCAAATACAATAGAAACTCGCATCAGAAGCCTTACAGAAAGATACTCAAACGAGAAATGAAAAGATACACAATTGGAATAGTAAAGATACGCAAATGATGTAAAGATCCTCAGTTTGAAAGAAACACACTCCCACACTTGCAAAACTCTCAAATACAATAGAAACTCGCATCAGAAGCCTTACAGAAAGATACTCAAACGAGAAATGAAAAGATACACAATTGGAATAGTAAAGATACGCAAACGATGTAAAGATACTCAGTTTGAAAGAAACACACTCCCACACTTGCAAAACTCTCAAATACAATAGAAACTCGCATCAGAAAGCCTTACAGAAAGATACTCAAACAAGAAATGAAAAGATATACAATTGGAATAGTAAAGATACGCAAACGATGTAAAGATACACAATTCGAATAGTAAAGATACGCAAACGATGTAAAGATACACAATTGGAATAGTAAACATACGTAAACGATGTAAAGATACTCAGTTTGAAAGAAACACACTCCCACACTTGCAAAACTCTCAAATACAATAGAAACTCGCATCAGAAAGCCTTACAGAAAGATACTCAAACAAGAAATGAAAAGATATACAATTGGAATAGTAAAGATACGCAAACGATGTAAAGGTACACAATTCGAATAGTAAAGATACGCAAACGATGTAAAGATACACAATTGGAATAGTAAACATACGCAAACGATGTAAAGATACTCAGTTTGAAAGAAACACACTCCCACACTTGCAAAACTCTCAAATTCATGAGAAACTCGCATCAGAAAGCCTTACAGAAAGATACTCAAACGAGAAATGAAAAGATACTCAATTAGAATAGTAAAGATACGCAAACGATGTAAAGATACACAATTGGAATAGTAAAGATACGCAAACGATGTAAAGATACACAATTGGAATAGTAAACATACGCAAACGATGTAAAGATACACAATTGGAATAGTAAACATACGCAAACGATGTAAAGATCCTCAGTTTGAAAGAAACACACTCCCACACTTGCAAAACTCTCAAATTCAATAGAAACTCGCATCAGAAAGCCTTACAGAAAGATAATCAAACGAGAAATGAAAAGATACACAATTGGAATAGTAAAGATACGCAAACGATGTAAAGATACACAATTATAATAGTAAAGATACACAAACGATGTAAAGATAAACAATTGGAATAGTAAAGATACGCAAACGATGTAAAGATACCCAGTTTGAAAGAAACACACTCCCACACTTGCAAAACTCTCAAATACAATAGAAACTCGCATCAGAAGCCTTACAGAAAGATACTCAAACGAGAAATGAAAAGATACACAATTGGAATAGTAAAGATACGCAAATGATGTAAAGATCCTCAGTTTGAAAGAAACACACTCCCACACTTGCAAAACTCTCAAATACAATAGAAACTCGCATCAGAAGCCTTACAGAAAGATACTCAAACGAGAAATGAAAAGATACACAATTGGAATAGTAAAGATACGCAAACGATGTAAAGATACTCAGTTTGAAAGAAACACACTCCCACACTTGCAAAACTCTCAAATACAATAGAAACTCGCATCAGAAAGCCTTACAGAAAGATACTCAAACAAGAAATGAAAAGATATACAATTGGAATAGTAAAGATACGCAAACGATGTAAAGATACACAATTCGAATAGTAAAGATACGCAAACGATGTAAAGATACACAATTGGAATAGTAAACATACGTAAACGATGTAAAGATACTCAGTTTGAAAGAAACACACTCCCACACTTGCAAAACTCTCAAATACAATAGAAACTCGCATCAGAAAGCCTTACAGAAAGATACTCAAACAAGAAATGAAAAGATATACAATTGGAATAGTAAAGATACGCAAACGATGTAAAGATACACAATTCGAATAGTAAAGATACGCAAACGATGTAAAGATACACAATTGGAATAGTAAACATACGCAAACGATGTAAAGATACTCAGTTAGAATAGTAAAGATACGCAAACGATGTAAAGATACTCAATTAGAATAGTAAAGATACGCAAACGATGTAAAGATACACAATTGGAATAGTAAAGATACGCAAACGATGTAAAGATACACAATTGGAATAGTAAAGATACGGAAATGATGTAAAGATACACAATTGGAATAGTAAACATACGCAAACGATGTAAAGATACACAATTGGAATAGTAAACATACGCAAACGATGTAAAGATCCTCAGTTTGAAGGAAACACACTCCCACACTTGCAAAACTCTCAAATTCATTAGAAACTCGCATCAGAAGCCTTACAGAAAGATACTCAAACGAGAAATGAAAAGATACACAATTGGAATAGTAAAGATACGCAAATGATGTAAAGATCCTCAGTTTGAAAGAAACACACTCCCACACTTGCAAAACTCTCAAATACAATAGAAACTCGCATCAGAAGCCTTACAGAAAGATACTCAAACGAGAAATGAAAAGATACACAATTGGAATAGTAAAGATACGCAAACGATGTAAAGATACTCAGTTTGAAAGAAACACACTCCCACACTTGCAAAACTCTCAAATACAATAGAAACTCGCATCAGAAAGCCTTACAGAAAGATACTCAAACAAGAAATGAAAAGATATACAATTGGAATAGTAAAGATACGCAAACGATGTAAAGATACACAATTCGAATAGTAAAGATACGCAAACGATGTAAAGATACACAATTGGAATAGTAAACATACGTAAACGATGTAAAGATACTCAGTTTGAAAGAAACACACTCCCACACTTGCAAAACTCTCAAATACAATAGAAACTCGCATCAGAAAGCCTTACAGAAAGATACTCAAACAAGAAATGAAAAGATATACAATTGGAATAGTAAAGATACGCAAACGATGTAAAGATACACAATTCGAATAGTAAAGATACGCAAACGATGTAAAGATACACAATTGGAATAGTAAACATACGCAAACGATGTAAAGATACTTAGTTTGAAAGAAACACACTCCCACACTTGCAAAACTCTCAAATTCATGAGAAACTCGCATCAGAAAGCCTTACAGAAAGATACTCAAACGAGAAATGAAAAGATACTCAATTAGAATAGTAAAGATACGCAAACGATGTAAAGATACACAATTGGAATAGTAAAGATACGCAAACGATGTAAAGATACACAATTGGAATAGTAAAGATACGGAAATGATGTAAAGATACACAATTGGAATAGTAAACATACGCAAACGATGTAAAGATCCTCAGTTTGAAAGAAACACACTCCCACACTTGCAAAACTCTCAAATTCATTAGAAACTCGCATCAGAAAGCCTTACAGAAAGATAATCAAACGAGAAATGAAAAGATACACAATTGGAATAGTAAAGATACGCAAACGATGTAAAGATACTCAGTTTGAAAGAAACACACTCCCACACTTGCAAAACTCTCAAATTCAATAGAAACTCGCATCAGAAAGCCTTACAGAAAGATACTCAAACGAGAAATGAAAAGATACACAATTGGAATAGTAAAGATACGCAAACGATGTAAAGATACTCAGTTTGAAAGAAACACACTCCCACACTTGCAAAACTCTCAAATTCAATAGAAACTCGCATCAGAAAGCCTTACAGAAAGATACTCATACGAGAAATGAAAAGATACACAATTGGAATAGTAAAGATACGCAAACGATGTAAAGATACTCAGTTTGAAAGAAACACACTCCCACACTGGCAAAACTCTCAAATACAATAGAAACTCGCATCAGAAGCCTTACAGAAAGATACTCAAACGAGAAATGAAAAGATACACAATTGGAATAGTAAAGATACGCAAACGATGTAAAGATACACAATTGGAATAGTAAAGATACGCAAACGATGTAAAGATACACAATTGGAATAGTAAAGATACGCAAACGATGTAAAGATACCCAGTTTGAAAGAAACACACTCCCACACTTTCAAAACTCTCAAATACAATAGAAACTCGCATCAGAAGCCTTAGAGAAAGATACTCAAACGAGAAATGAAAAGATAAACAATTGGAATAGTAAAGATACGCAAACGATGTAAAGATACACAATTGGAATAGTAAAGATACGCAAACGATGTAAAGATACCCAGTTTGAAAGAAACACACTCCCACACTTGCAAAACTCTCAAATACAATAGAAACTCGCATCAGAAGCCTTACAGAAAGATACTCAAACGAGAAATGAAAAGATACACAATTGGAATAGTAAAGATACGCAAACGATGTAAAGATACTCAGTTTGAAAGAAACACACTCCCACACTTGCAAAACTCTCAAACACAATAGAAACTCGCATCAGAAAGCCTTACAGAAAGATACTCAAACAAGAAATGAAAAGATACACAATTTGAATAGTAAAGATACGCAAACGATGTAAAGATACACAATTGGAATAGTAAAGATACGGAAACGATGTAAAGATACACAATTGGAATAGTAAAGATACGCAAACGATGTAAAGATACTCAGTTTGAAAGAAACACACTCCCACACTTGCAAAACTCTCAAATAAAATAGAAACTCGAATCAGAAGCCTTACAGAAAGATACTCAAACGAGAAATGAAAAGATACACAATTGGAATAGTAAAGATACGCAAACGATGTAAAGATACACAATTGGAATAGTAAACATACGCAAACGATGTAAAGATACTCAGTTTGAAGGAAACACACTCCCACACTTGCAAAACTCTCAAATTCAATAGAAACTCGCATCAGAAAGCCTTACAGAAAGATACTCAAACGAGAAATGAAAAGATACACAATTGGAATAGTAAAGATACGCAAACGATGTAAAGATACTCAGTTTGAAAGAAACACACTCCCACACTTGCAAAACTCTCAAATACAATAGAAACTCGCATCAGAAAGCCTTACAGAAAGATACTCAAACAAGAAATGAAAAGATATACAATTGGAATAGTAAAGATACGCAAACGATGTAAAGATACACAATTCGAATAGTAAAGATACACAAACGATGTAAAGATACACAATTGGAATAGTAAACATACGCAAACGATGTAAAGATACTCAGTTTGAAAGAAACACACTCCCACACTTGCAAAACTCTCAAATTCAATAGAAACTCGCATCAGAAAGCCTTACAGAAAGATACTCAAACGAGAAATGAAAAGATACACAATTGGAATAGTAAAGATACGCAAACGATGTAAAGATACTCAGATTGAAAGAAACACACTCCCATACTTGCAAAACTCTCAAATACAATAGAAACTCGCATCAGAAGCCTTACAGAAAGATACTCAAACGAGAAATGAAAAGATACACAATTGGAATAGTAAAAATACGCAAACGATGTAAAGATACTCAGTTTGAAAGAAACACACTCCCACACTTGCAAAACTCTCAAATACAATAGAAACTCGCATCAGAAAGCCTTACAGAAAGATACTCAAACAAGAAATGAAAAGATATACAATTGGAATAGTAAAGATACGCAAACGATGTAAAGATACATAATTCGAATAGTAAAGATACGCAAACGATGTAAAGATACACAATTGGAATAGTAAACATACGCAAACGATGTAAAGATACTCAGTTTGAAAGAAACACACTCCCACACTTGCAAAACTCTCAAATTCATGAGAAACTCGCATCAGAAAGCCTTACAGAAAGATACTCAAACGAGAAATGAAAAGATACTCAATTAGAATAGTAAAGATACGCAAACGATGTAAAGATACACAATTGGAATAGTAAAGATACGCAAACGATGTAAAGATACACAATTGGAATAGTAAAGATACGGAAACGATGTAAAGATACACAATTGGAATAGTAAAGATACGCAAACGATGTAAAGATCCTCAGTTTGAAAGAAACACACTCCCACACTTGCAAAACTCTCAAATACAATAGAAACTCGCATCAGAAGCCTTACAGAAAGATACTCAAACGAGAAATGAAAAGATACACAATTGGAATAGTAAAGATACGCAAACGATGTAAAGATACTCAGTTTGAAAGAAACACACTCCCACACTTGCAAAACTCTCAAATACAATAGAAACTCGCATCAGAAAGCCTTACAGAAAGATACTCAAACAAGAAATGAAAAGATATACAATTGGAATAGTAAAGATACGCAAACGATGTAAAGATACACAATTCGAATAGTAAAGATACGCAAACGATGTAAAGATACACAATTGGAATAGTAAACATACGCAAACGATCTAAAGATACTCAGTTTGAAAGAAACACACTCCCACACTTGCAAAACTCTCAAATTCATGAGAAACTCGCATCAGAAAGCCTTACAGAAAGATACTCAAACGAGAAATGAAAAGATACACAATTGGAATAGTAAAGATACGCAAACGATGTAAAGATACACAATTGGAATAGTAAAGATACGCAAACGATGTAAAGATACACAATTGGAATAGTAAAGATACGCAAACGATGTAAAGATACACAATTGGAATAGTAAAGATACGGAAACGATGTAAAGATACACAATTGGAATAGTAAACATACGCAAACGATGTAAAGATCCTCAGTTTGAAAGAAACACACTCCCACACTTGCAAAACTCTCAAATTCAATAGAAACTCGCATCAGAAAGCCTTACAGAAAGATAATCAAACGAGAAATGAAAAGATACACAATTGGAATAGTAAAGATACGCAAACGATGTAAAGATACTCAGTTTGAAAGAAACACACTCCCACACTTGCAAAACTCTCAAATTCAATAGAAACTCGCATCAGAAAGCCTTACAGAAAGATACTCAAACGAGAAATGAAAAGATACACAATTGGAATAGTAAAGATACGCAAACGATGTAAAGATACTCAGTTTGAAAGAAACACACTCCCACACTTGCAAAACTCTCAAATTCAATAGAAACTCGCATCAGAAAGCCTTACAGAAAGATACTCAAACGAGAAATGAAAAGATACACAATTGGAATAGTAAACATACGCAAACGATGTAAAGATACTCAGTTTGAAAGAAACACACTCCCACACTTGTAAAACTCTCAAATTCAATAGAAACTCGCATCAGAAGCCTTACAGAAAGATACTCAAACGAGAAATGAAAAGATACACAATTGGAATAGTAAAAATACGCAAACGATGTAAAGATACTCAGATTGAAAGAAACACACTCCCACACTTGCAAAACTCTCAAATACAATAGAAACTCGCATCAGAAGCCTTACAGAAAGATACTCAAACGAGAAATGAAAAGATACACAATTGGAATAGTAAAAATACGCAAACGATGTAAAGATACTCAGATTGAAAGAAACACACTCCCACACTTGCAAAACTCTCAAATACAATAGAAACTCGCATCAGAAGCCTTACAGAAAGATACTCAAACGAGAAATGAAAAGATACACAATTGGAATAGTAAAGATACGCAAACGATGTAAAGATACTCAGATTGAAAGAAACACACTCCCACACTTGCAAAACTCTCAAATACAATAGAAACTCGCATCAGAAGCCTTACAGAAAGATACTCAAACGAGAAATGAAAAGATACACAATTGGAATAGTAAAAATACGCAAACGATGTAAAGATACTCAGTTTGAAAGAAACACACTCCCACACTTGCAAAACTCTCAAATACAATAGAAACTCGCATCAGAAGCCTTACAGAAAGATACTCAAACGAGAAATGAAAAGATACACAATTGGAATAGTAAAGATACGCAAACGATGTAAAGATACTCAGATTGAAAGAAACACACTCCCACACTTGCAAAACTCTCAAATACAATAGAAACTCGCATCAGAAGCCTTACAGAAAGATACTCAAACGAGAAATGAAAAGATACACAATTGGAATAGTAAAAATACGCAAACGATGTAAAGATACTCAGTTTGAAAGAAACACACTCCCACACTTGCAAAACTCTCAAATACAATAGAAACTCGCATCAGAAAGCCTTACAGAAAGATACTCAAACAAGAAATGAAAAGATATACAATTGGAATAGTAAAGATACGCAAACGATGTAAAGATACACAATTCGAATAGTAAAGATACGCAAACGATGTAAAGATACACAATTGGAATAGTAAACATACGCAAACGATGTAAAGATACTCAGTTTGAAAGAAACACACTCCCACACTTGCAAAACTCTCAAATTCATGAGAAACTCGCATCAGAAAGCCTTACAGAAAGATACTCAAACGAGAAATGAAAAGATACTCAATTAGAATAGTAAAGATACGCAAACGATGTAAAGATACACAATTGGAATAGTAAAGATACGCAAACGATGTAAAGATACACAATTGGAATAGTAAAGATACGGAAACGATGTAAAGATACACAATTGGAATAGTAAAGATACGCAAACGATGTAAAGATCCTCAGTTTGAAAGAAACACACTCCCACACTTGCAAAACTCTCAAATACAATAGAAACTCGCATCAGAAGCCTTACAGAAAGATACTCAAACGAGAAATGAAAAGATACACAATTGGAATAGTAAAGATACGCAAACGATGTAAAGATACTCAGTTTGAAAGAAACACACTCCCACACTTGCAAAACTCTCAAATACAATAGAAACTCGCATCAGAAAGCCTTACAGAAAGATACTCAAACAAGAAATGAAAAGATATACAATTGGAATAGTAAAGATACGCAAACGATGTAAAGATACACAATTCAAATAGTAAAGATACGCAAACGATGTAAAGATACACAATTGGAATAGTAAACATACGCAAACGATCTAAAGATACTCAGTTTGAAAAAAACACACTCCCACACTTGCAAAACTCTCAAATTCATGAGAAACTCGCATCAGAAAGCCTTACAGAAAGATACTCAAACGAGAAATGAAAAGATACACAATTGGAATAGTAAAGATACGCAAACGATGTAAAGATACACAATTGGAATAGTAAAGATACGCAAACGATGTAAAGATACACAATTGGAATAGTAAAGATACGGAAACGATGTAAAGATACACAATTGGAATAGTAAACATACGCAAACGATGTAAAGATCCTCAGTTTGAAAGAAACACACTCCCACACTTGCAAAACTCTCAAATTCAATAGAAACTCGCATCAGAAAGCCTTACAGAAAGATAATCAAACGAGAAATGAAAAGATACACAATTGGAATAGTAAAGATACGCAAACGATGTAAAGATACTCAGTTTGAAAGAAACACACTCCCACACTTGCAAAACTCTCAAATTCAATAGAAACTCGCATCAGAAAGCCTTACAGAAAGATACTCAAACGAGAAATGAAAAGATACAATTGGAATAGTAAAGATACGCAAACGATGTAAAGATACTCAGTTTGAAAGAAACACACTCCCACACTTGCAAAACTCTCAAATTCAATAGAAACTCGCATCAGAAAGCCTTACAGAAAGATACTTGAGAAATGAAAAGATACACAATTGGAATAGTAAAGATACGCAAACGATGTAAAGATACTCAGTTTGAAAGAAACACACTCCCACACTTGCAAAACTCTCAAATACAATAGAAACTCGCATCAGAAAGCCTTACAGAAAGATACTCAAACAAGAAATGAAAAGATACACAATTCGAATAGTAAAGATACGGAAACGATGTAAAGATACACAATTGGAATAGTAAACATACGCAAACGATCTAAAGATACTCAGTTTGAAAGAAACACACTCCCACACTTGCAAAACTCTCAAATTCATGAGAAACTCGCATCAGAAAGCCTTACAGAAAGATACTCAAACGAGAAATGAAAAGATACTCAATTAGAATAGTAAAGATACGCAAACGATGTAAAGATACACAATTGGAATAGTAAAGATACGCAAACGATGTAAAGATACACAATTGGAATAGTAAAGATACGGAAACGATGTAAAGATACACAATTGGAATAGTAAACATACGCAAACGATGTAAAGATCCTCAATTTGAAAGAAACACACTCCCACACTTGCAAAACTCTCAAATTCATTAGAAACTCGCATCAGAAAGCCTTACAGAAAGATAATCAAACGAGAAATGAAAAGATACACAATTGGAATAGTAAAGATACGCAAACGATGTAAAGATACTCAGTTTGAAAGAAACACACTCCCACACTTGCAAAACTCTCAAATTCAATAGAAAATCGCATCAGAAAGCCTTACAGAAAGATACTCAAACGAGAAATGAAAAGATACACAATTGGAATAGTAAAGATACGCAAACGATGTAAAGATACTCAGTTTGAAAGAAACACACTCCCACACTTGCAAAACTCTCAAATTCAATAGAAACTCGCATCAGAAAGCCTTACAGAAAGATACTCAAACGAGAAATGAAAAGATACACAATTGGAATAGTAAAGATACGCAAACGATGTAAAGATACTCAGTTTGAAAGAAACACACTCCCACACTGGCAAAACTCTCAAATACAATAGAAACTCGCATCAGAAGCCTTACAGAAAGATACTCAAACGAGAAATGAAAAGATACACAATTGGAATAGTAAAGATACGCAAACGATGTAAAGATACACAATTGGAATAGTAAAGATACGCAAACGATGTAAAGATACACAATTGGAATAGTAAAGATACGCAAACGATGTAAAGATACCCAGTTTGAAAGAAACACACTCCCACACTTTCAAAACTCTCAAATACAATAGAAACTCGCATCAGAAGCCTTACAGAAAGATACTCAAACGAGAAATGAAAAGATAAACAATTGGAATAGTAAAGATACGCAAACGATGTAAAGATACACAATTGGAATAGTGAAGATACGCAAACGATGTAAAGATACACAATTGGAATAGTAAAGATACGCAAACGATGTAAAGATACCCAGTTTGAAAGAAACACACTCCCACACTTGCAAAACTCTCAAATACAATAGAAACTCGAATCAGAAGCCTTACAGAAAGATACTCAAACGAGAAATGAAAAGATACACAATTGGAATAGTAAAGATACGCAAACGATGTAAAGATACTCAGTTTGAAAGAAACACACTCCCACACTTGCAAAACTCTCAAACACAATAGAAACTCGCATCAGAAAGCCTTACAGAAAGATACTCAAACAAGAAATGAAAAGATACACAATTTGAATAGTAAAGATACGAAACGATGTAAAGATACACAATTGGAATAGTAAAGATACGGAAACGATGTAAAGATACACAATTGGAATAGTAAAGATACGCAAACGATGTAAAGATACTCAGTTTGAAAGAAACACACTCCCACACTTGCAAAACTCTCAAATAAAATAGAAACTCGAATCAGAAGCCTTACAGAAAGATACTCAAACGAGAAATGAAAAGATACTCAATTGGAATAGTAAAGATACGCAAACGATGTAAAGATACACAATTGGAATAGTAAACATACGCAAACGATGTAAAGATACTCAGTTTGAAGGAAACACACTCCCACACTTGCAAAACTCTCAAATTCAATAGAAACTCGCATCAGAAAGCCTTACAGAAAGATACTCAAACGAGAAATGAAAAGATACACAATTGGAATAGTAAAGATACGCAAACGATGTAAAGATACTCAGTTTGAAAGAAACACACTCCCACACTTGCAAAACTCTCAAATACAATAGAAACTCGCATCAGAAAGCCTTACAGAAAGATACTCAAACAAGAAATGAAAAGATATACAATTGGAATAGTAAAGATACGCAAACGATGTAAAGATACACAATTCGAATAGTAAAGATACGCAAACGATGTAAAGATACACAATTGGAATAGTAAACATACGCAAACGATGTAAAGTTACTCAGTTTGAAAGAAACACACTCCCACACTTGCAAAACTCTCAAATTCAATAGAAACTCGCATCAGAAAGCCTTACAGAAAGATACTCAAACGAGAAATGAAAAGATACACAATTGGAATAGTAAAGATACGCAAACGATGTAAAGATACTCAGATTGAAAGAAACACACTCCCACACTTGCAAAACTCTCAAATACAATAGAAACTCGCATCAGAAGCCTTACAGAAAGATACTCAAACGAGAAATGAAAAGATACACAATTGGAATAGTAAAAATACGCAAACGATGTAAAGATACTCAGTTTGAAAGAAACACACTCCCACACTTGCAAAACTCTCAAATACAATAGAAACTCGCATCAGAAAGCCTTACAGAAAGATACTCAAACAAGAAATGAAAAGATATACAATTGGAATAGTAAAGATACGCAAACGATGTAAAGATACACAATTCGAATAGTAAAGATACGCAAACGATGTAAAGATACACAATTGGAATAGTAAACATACGCAAACGATGTAAAGATACTCAGTTTGAAAGAAACACACTCCCACACTTGCAAAACTCTCAAATTCATGAGAAACTCGCATCAGAAAGCCATACAGAAAGATACTCAAACAAGAAATGAAAAAATACACAATTGGAATAGTAAAGATACGCAAACGATGTAAAGATACACAATTGGAATAGTAAACATACGCAAACGATGTAAAGATACACAATTGGAATAGTAAAGATACGCAAATGATGTAAAGATCCTCAGTTTGAAAGAAACACACTTGCAAAACTCTCAAATACAATAGAAACTCGCATCAGAAAGCCTTACAGAAAGATACTCAAACAAGAAATGAAAAGATATACAATTGGAATAGTAAAGATACGCAAACGATGTAAAGATACACAATTCGAATAGTAAAGATACGCAAACGATGTAAAGATACACAATTGGAATAGTAAACATACGTAAACGATGTAAAGATACTCAGTTTGAAAGAAACACACTCCCACACTTGCAAAACTGTCAAATTCATGAGAAACTCGCATCAGAAAGCCTTACAGAAAGATACTCAAACGAGAAATGAAAAGATACTCAATTAGAATAGTAAAGATACGCAAACGATGTAAAGATACACAATTGGAATAGTAAAGATACGCAAACGATGTAAAGATACACAATTGGAATAGTAAAGATACGGAAACGATGTAAAGATACACAATTGGAATAGTAAACATACGCAAACGATGTAAAGATCCTCAGTTTGAAAGACACACACTCCCACACTTGCAAACCTCTCAAATTCAATAGAAACTCGCATCAGAAAGCCTTACAGAAAGATACTCAAACGAGAAATGAAAAGATACACAATTGGAATAGTAAAGATACGCAAACGATGTAAAGATACTCAGTTTGAAAGAAACACACTCCCACACTTGCAAAACTCTGAAATTCAATAGAAACTCGCATCAGAAAGCCTTACAGAAAGATACTCAAACGAGAAATGAAAAGATACACAATTGGAATAGTAAAGATACGCAAACGATGTAAAGATACTCAGTTTGAAAGAAACACACTTCCACACTGGCAAAACTCTCAAATACAATATAAACTCGCATCAGAAGCCTTACAGAAAGATACTCAAACGAGAAATGAAAAGATATACAGTTGGAATAGTAAAGATACGCAAACGATGTAAAGATACACAATTGGAATAGTAAAGATACGCAAACGATGTAAAGATACACAATTGGAATAGTAAAGATACGCAAACGATGTAAAGATACACAATTGGAATAGTAAAGATACGCAAACGATGTAAAGATACCCAGTTTGAAAGAAACACACTCCCACACTTGCAAAACTCTCAAATACAATAGAAACTCGCATCAGAAGCCTTACAGAAAGATACTCAAACGAGAAATGAAAAGATAAACAATTGGAATAGTAAAGATACGCAAACGATGTAAAGATACACAATTGGAATAGTAAACATACGCAAACGATGTAAAGATACTCAGTTTGAAGGAAACACACTCCCACACTTGCAAAACTCTCAAATTCAATAGAAACTCGCATCAGAAAGCCTTACAGAAAGATACTCAAACGAGAAATGAAAAGATACACAATTGGAATAGTAAAGATACGCAAACGATGTAAAGATACTCAATTTGAAAGAAACACACTCCCACACTTGCAAAACTCTCAAATACAATAGAAACTCGCATCAGAAGCCTTACAGAAAGATACTCAAACGAGAAATGAAAAGATATACAGTTGGAATAGTAAAGATACGCAAACGATGTAAAGATACACAATTGGAATAGTAAAGATACGCAAACGATGTAAAGATACACAATTGGAATAGTAAAGATACGCAAACGATGTAAAGATACACAATTGGAATAGTAAAGATACGCAAACGATGTAAAGATACCCAGTTTGAAAGAAACACACTCCCACACTTGCAAAACTCTCAAATACAATAGAAACTCGCATCAGAAGCCTTACAGAAAAATACTCAAACGAGAAATGAAAAGATAAACAATTGGAATAGTAAAGATACGCAAACGATGTAAAGATACACAATTGGAATAGTAAAGATACGCAAACGATGTAAAGATACACAATTGGAATAGTAAAGATACGCAAACGATGTAAAGATACCCAGTTTGAAAGAAACACACTCCCACACTTGCAAAACTCTCAAATACAATAGAAACTCGCATCAGAAAGCCTTACAGAAAGATACTCAAACGAGAAATGAAAAGATACACAATTGGAATAGTAAAGATACGCAAACGATGTAAAGATACCCAGTTTGAAAGAAACACACTCCCACACTTTCAAAACTCTCAAATACAATAGAAACTCGCATCAGAAGCCTTACAGAAAGATACTCAAACGAGAAATGAAAAGATAAACAATTGGAATAGTAAAGATACGCAAACGATGTAAAGATACACAATTGGAATAGTGAAGATACGCAAACGATGTAAAGATACACAATTGGAATAGTAAAGATACGCAAACGATGTAAAGATACCCAGTTTGAAAGAAACACACTCCCACACTTGCAAAACTCTCAAATACAATAGAAACTCGCATCAGAAGCCTTACAGAAAGATACTCAAACGAGAAATGAAAAGATACACAATTGGAATAGTAAAGATACGCAAACGATGTAAAGATACTCAGTTTGAAAGAAACACACTCCCACACTTGCAAAACTCTCAAACACAATAGAAACTCGCATCAGAAAGCCTTACAGAAAGATACTCAAACAAGAAATGAAAAGATACACAATTTGAATAGTAAAGATACGCAAACGATGTAAAGATACACAATTGGAATAGTAAAGATACGGAAACGATGTAAAGATACACAATTGGAATAGTAAAGATACGCAAACGATGTAAAGATACTCAGTTTGAAAGAAACACACTCCCACACTTGCAAAACTCTCAAATAAAATAGAAACTCGAATCAGAAGCCTTACAGAAAGATACTCAAACGAGAAATGAAAAGATACACAATTGGAATAGTAAAGATACGCAAACGATGTAAAGATACACAATTGGAATAGTAAACATACGCAAACGATGTAAAGATACTCAGTTTGAAGGAAACACACTCCCACACTTGCAAAACTCTCAAATTCAATAGAAACTCGCATCAGAAAGCCTTACAGAAAGATACTCAAACGAGAAATGAAAAGATACACAATTGGAATAGTAAAGATACGCAAACGATGTAAAGATACTCAGTTTGAAAGAAACACACTCCCACACTTGCAAAACTCTCAAATACAATAGAAACTCGCATCAGAAAGCCTTACAGAAAGATACTCAAACAAGAAATGAAAAGATATACAATTGGAATAGTAAAGATACGCAAACGATGTAAAGATACACAATTCGAATAGTAAAGATACGCAAACGATGTAAAGATACACAATTGGAATAGTAAACATACGCAAACGATGTAAAGTTACTCAGTTTGAAAGAAACACACTCCCACACTTGCAAAACTCTCAAATTCAATAGAAACTCGCATCAGAAAGCCTTACAGAAAGATACTCAAACGAGAAATGAAAAGATACACAATTGGAATAGTAAAGATACGCAAACGATGTAAAGATACTCAGATTGAAAGAAACACACTCCCACACTTGCAAAACTCTCAAATACAATAGAAACTCGCATCAGAAGCCTTACAGAAAGATACTCAAACGAGAAATGAAAAGATACACAATTGGAATAGTAAAAATACGCAAACGATGTAAAGATACTCAGTTTGAAAGAAACACACTCCCACACTTGCAAAACTCTCAAATACAATAGAAACTCGCATCAGAAAGCCTTACAGAAAGATACTCAAACAAGAAATGAAAAGATATACAATTGGAATAGTAAAGATACGCAAACGATGTAAAGATACACAATTCGAATAGTAAAGATACGCAAACGATGTAAAGATACACAATTGGAATAGTAAACATACGCAAACGATGTAAAGATACTCAGTTTGAAAGAAACACACTCCCACACTTGCAAAACTCTCAAATTCATGAGAAACTCGCATCAGAAAGCCATACAGAAAGATACTCAAACAAGAAATGAAAAAATACACAATTGGAATAGTAAAGATACGCAAACGATGTAAAGATACACAATTGGAATAGTAAACATACGCAAACGATGTAAAGATACACAATTGGAATAGTAAAGATACGCAAATGATGTAAAGATCCTCAGTTTGAAAGAAACACACTTGCAAAACTCTCAAATACAATAGAAACTCGCATCAGAAAGCCTTACAGAAAGATACTCAAACAAGAAATGAAAAGATATACAATTGGAATAGTAAAGATACGCAAACGATGTAAAGATACACAATTCGAATAGTAAAGATACGCAAACGATGTAAAGATACACAATTGGAATAGTAAACATACGTAAACGATGTAAAGATACTCAGTTTGAAAGAAACACACTCCCACACTTGCAAAACTCTGAAATTCATGAGAAACTCGCATCAGAAAGCCTTACAGAAAGATACTCAAACGAGAAATGAAAAGATACTCAATTAGAATAGTAAAGATACGCAAACGATGTAAAGATACACAATTGGAATAGTAAAGATACGCAAACGATGTAAAGATACACAATTGGAATAGTAAAGATACGGAAACGATGTAAAGATACACAATTGGAATAGTAAACATACGCAAACGATGTAAAGATCCTCAGTTTGAAAGACACACACTCCCACACTTGCAAACCTCTCAAATTCAATAGAAACTCGCATCAGAAAGCCTTACAGAAAGATACTCAAACGAGAAATGAAAAGATACACAATTGGAATAGTAAAGATACGCAAACGATGTAAAGATACTCAGTTTGAAAGAAACACACTCCCACACTTGCAAAACTCTGAAATTCAATAGAAACTCGCATCAGAAAGCCTTACAGAAAGATACTCAAACGAGAAATGAAAAGATACACAATTGGAATAGTAAAGATACGCAAACGATGTAAAGATACTCAGTTTGAAAGAAACACACTTCCACACTGGCAAAACTCTCAAATACAATATAAACTCGCATCAGAAGCCTTACAGAAAGATACTCAAACGAGAAATGAAAAGATATACAGTTGGAATAGTAAAGATACGCAAACGATGTAAAGATACACAATTGGAATAGTAAAGATACGCAAACGATGTAAAGATACACAATTGGAATAGTAAAGATACGCAAACGATGTAAAGATACACAATTGGAATAGTAAAGATACGCAAACGATGTAAAGATACCCAGTTTGAAAGAAACACACTCCCACACTTGCAAAACTCTCAAATACAATAGAAACTCGCATCAGAAGCTTTACAGAAAGATACTCAAACGAGAAATGAAAAGATAAACAATTGGAATAGTAAAGATACGCAAACGATGTAAAGATACACAATTGGAATAGTAAACATACGCAAACGATGTCAAGATACTCAGTTTGAAGGAAACACACTCCCACACTTGCAAAACTCTCAAATTCAATAGAAACTCGCATCAGAAAGCCTTACAGAAAGATACTCAAACGAGAAATGAAAAGATACACAATTGGAATAGTAAAGATACGCAAACGATGTAAAGATACTCAATTTGAAAGAAACACACTCCCACACTTGCAAAACTCTCAAATACAATAGAAACTCGCATCAGAAGCCTTACAGAAAGATACTCAAACGAGAAATGAAAAGATATACAGTTGGAATAGTAAAGATACGCAAACGATGTAAAGATACACAATTGGAATAGTAAAGATACGCAAACGATGTAAAGATACACAATTGGAATAGTAAAGATACGCAAACGATGTAAAGATACACAATTGGAATAGTAAAGATACGCAAACGATGTAAAGATACCCAGTTTGAAAGAAACACACTCCCACACTTGCAAAACTCTCAAATACAATAGAAACTCGCATCAGAAGCCTTACAGAAAGATACTCAAACGAGAAATGAAAAGATAAACAATTGGAATAGTAAAGATACGCAAACGATGTAAAGATACACAATTGGAATAGTAAACATACGCAAACGATGTAAAGATACTCAGTTTGAAGGAAACACACTCCCACACTTGCAAAACTCTCAAATTCAATAGAAACTCGCATCAGAAAGCCTTACAGAAAGATACTCAAACGAGAAATGAAAAGATACACAATTGGAATAGTAAAGATACGCAAACGATGTAAAGATACTCAGTTTGAAAGAAACACACTTCCACACTGGCAAAACTCTCAAATACAATAGAAACTCGCATCAGAAGCCTTACAGAAAGATACTCAAACGAGAAATGAAAAGATATACAGTTGGAATAGTAAAGATACGCAAACGATGTAAAGATACACAATTGGAATAGTAAAGATACGCAAACGATGTAAAGATACACAATTGGAATAGTACAGATACGCAAACGATGTAAAGATACACAATTGGAATAGTAAAGATACGCAAACGATGTAAAGATACCCAGTTTGAAAGAAACACACTCCCACACTTGCAAAACTCTCAAATACAATAGAAACTCGCATCAGAAGCCTTACAGAAAGATACTCAAACGAGAAATGAAAAGATAGACAATTGGAATAGTAAAGATACGCAAACGATGTAAAGATACACAATTGGAATAGTAAAGATACGCAAACGATGTAAAGATACACAATTGGAATAGTAAAGATACGCAAACGATGTAAAGATACCCAGTTTGAAAGAAACACACTCCCACACTTGCAAAACTCTCAAATACAATAGAAACTCGCATCAGAAGCCTTACAGAAAGATACTCAAACGAGAAATGAAAAGATACACAATTGGAATAGTAAAGATACGCAAACGATGTAAAGATACTCAGTTTGAAAGAAACACACTCCCACACTTGCAAAACTCTCAAATAAAATAGAAACTCGAATCAGAAGCCTTACAGAAAGATACTCAAACGAGAAATGAAAAGATACACAATTGGAATAGTAAAGATACGCAAACGATGTAAAGATACACAATTGGAATAGTAAACATACGCAAACGATGTAAAGATACTCAGTTTGAAGGAAACACACTCCCACACTTGCAAAACTCTCAAATTCAATAGAAACTCGCATCAGAAAGCCTTACAGAAAGATACTCAAACGAGAAATGAAAAGATACACAATTGGAATAGTAAAGATACGCAAACGATGTAAAGATACTCAGTTTGAAAGAAACACACTCCCACACTTGCAAAACTCTCAAATACAATAGAAACTCGCATCAGAAAGCCTTACAGAAAGATACTCAAACAAGAAATGAAAAGATATACAATTGGAATAGTAAAGATACGCAAACGATGTAAAGATACACAATTCGAATAGTAAAGATACGCAAACGATGTAAAGATACACAATTGGAATAGTAAACATACGCAAACGATGTAAAGATACTCAGTTTGAAAGAAACACACTCCCACACTTGCAAAACTCTCAAATTCAATAGAAACTCGCATCAGAAAGCCTTACAGAAAGATACTCAAACGAGAAATGAAAAGATACACAATTGGAATAGTAAAGATACGCAAACGATGTAAAGATACTCAGATTGAAAGAAACACACTCCCACACTTGCAAAACTCTCAAATACAATAGAAACTCGCATCAGAAGCCTTACAGAAAGATACTCAAACGAGAAATGAAAAGATACACAATTGGAATAGTAAAAATACGCAAACGATGTAAAGATACTCAGTTTGAAAGAAACACACTCCCACACTTGCAAAACTCTCAAATACAATAGAAACTCGCATCAGAAAGCCTTACAGAAAGATACTCAAAACAAGAAATGAAAAGATATACAATTGGAATAGTAAAGATACGCAAACGATGTAAAGATACACAATTCGAATAGTAAAGATACGCAAACGATGTAAAGATACACAATTGGAATAGTAAACATACGCAAACGATGTAAAGATACTCAGTTTGAAAGAAACACACTCCCACACTTGCAAAACTCTCAAATTCATGAGAAACTCGCATCAGAAAGCCTTACAGAAAGATACTCAAACAAGAAATGAAAAGATATACAATTGGAATAGTAAAGATACGCAAACGATGTAAAGATACACAATTCGAATAGTAAGGATACGCAAACGATGTAAAGATACACAATTGGAATAGTAAACATACGCAAACGATGTAAAGATACTCAGTTTGAAAGAAACACACTCCCACACTTGCAAAACTCACAAATTCAATAGAAACTCGCATCAGAAAGCCTTACAGAAAGATACTCAAACGAGAAATGAAAAGATACACAATTGGAATAGTAAAGATACGCAAACGATGTAAAGATACTCAGATTGAAAGAAACACACTCCCACACTTGCAAAACTCTCAAATACAATAGAAACTCGCATCAGAAGCCTTACAGAAAGATACTCAAACGAGAAATGAAAAGATACACAATTGGAATAGTAAAAATACGCAAACGATGTAAAGATACTCAGTTTGAAAGAAACACACTCCCACACTTGCAAAACTCTCAAATACAATAGAAACTCGCATCAGAAAGCCTTACAGAAAGATACTCAAACAAGAAATGAAAAGATATACAGTTGGAATAGTAAAGATACGCAAACGATGTAAAGATACACAATTGGAATAGTAAAGATACGCAAACGATGTAAAGATACACAATTGGAATAGTAAAGATACGCAAACGATGTAAAGATACACAATTGGAATAGTAAAGATACGCAAACGATGTAAAGATACACAATTGGAATAGTAAAGATACGCAAACGATGTAAAGATACCCAGTTTGAAAGAAACACACTCCCACACTTGCAAAACTCTCAAATACAATAGAAACTCGCATCAGAAGCCTTACAGAAAGATACTCAAACGAGAAATGAAAAGATAAACAATTGGAATAGTAAAGATACGCAAACGATGTAAAGATACACAATTGGAATAGTAAACATACGCAAACGATGTAAAGATACTCAGTTTGAAGGAAACACACTCCCACACTTGCAAAACTCTCAAATTCAATAGAAACTCGCATCAGAAAGCCTTACAGAAAGATACTCAAACGAGAAATGAAAAGATACACAATTGGAATAGTAAAGATACGCAAACGATGTAAAGATACTCAGTTTGAAAGAAACACACTTCCACACTGGCAAAACTCTCAAATACAATAGAAACTCGCATCAGAAGCCTTACAGAAAGATACTCAAACGAGAAATGAAAAGATATACAGTTCGAATAGTAAAGATACGCAAACGATGTAAAGATACACAATTGGAATAGTAAAGATACGCAAACGATGTAAAGATACACAATTGGAGTAGTACAGATACGCAAACGATGTAAAGATACACAATTGGAATAGTAAAGATACGCAAACGATGTAAAGATACCCAGTTTGAAAGAAACACACTCCCACACTTGCAAAACTCTCAAATACAATAGAAACTCGCATCAGAAGCCTTACAGAAAGATACTCAAACGAGAAATGAAAAGATAAACAATTGGAATAGTAAAGATACGCAAACGATGTAAAGATACACAATTGGAATAGTAAAGATACGCAAACGATGTAAAGATACACAATTGGAATAGTAAAGATACGCAAACGATGTAAAGATACCCAGTTTGAAAGAAACACACTCCCACACTTGCAAAACTCTCAAATACAATAGAAACTCGCATCAGAAGCCTTACAGAAAGATACTCAAACGAGAAATGAAAAGATACACAATTGGAATAGTAAAGATACGCAAACGATGTAAAGATACTCAGTTTGAAAGAAACACACTCCCACACTTGCAAAACTCTCAAATAAAATAGAAACTCGAATCAGAAGCCTTACAGAAAGATACTCAAACGAGAAATGAAAAGATACACAATTGGAATAGTAAAGATACGCAAACGATGTAAAGATACACAATTGGAATAGTAAAGATACGCAAACGATGTAAAGATACTCAGTTTGAAAGAAACACACTCCCACACTTGCAAAACTCTCAAATACAATAGAAACTCGCATCAGAAAGCCTTACAGAAAGATACTCAAACAAGAAATGAAAAGATATACAATTGGAATAGTAAAGATACGCAAACGATGTAAAGATACACAATTCGAATAGTAAAGATACGCAAACGATGTAAAGATACACAATTGGAATAGTAAACATACGCAAACGATGTAAAGATACTCAGTTTGAAAGAAACACACTCCCACACTTGCAAAACTCTCAAATTCATGAGAAACTCGCATCAGAAAGCCTTACAGAAAGATACTCAAACAAGAAATGAAAAAATACACAATTGGAATAGTAAAGATACGCAAACGATGTAAAGATACACAATTGGAATAGTAAACATACGCAAACGATGTAAAGATACACAATTGGAATAGTAAAGATACGCAAATGATGTAAAGATCCTCAGTTTGAAAGAAACACACTTGCAAAACTCTCAAATACAATAGAAACTCGCATCAGAAAGCCTTACAGAAAGATACTCAAACAAGAAATGAAAAGATATACAATTGGAATAGTAAAGATACGCAAACGATGTAAAGATACACAATTCGAATAGTAAAGATACGCAAACGATGTAAAGATACACAATTGGAATAGTAAAGATACGCAAACGATGTAAAGATACTCAGTTTGAAAGAAACACACTCCCACACTTGCAAAACTCACAAATTCAATAGAAACTCGCATCAGAAAGCCTTACAGAAAGATACTCAAACGAGAAATGAAAAGATACACAATTGGAATAGTAAAGATACGCAAACGATGTAAAGATACTCAGATTGAAAGAAACACACTCCCACACTTGCAAAACTCTCAAATACAATAGAAACTCGCATCAGAAGCCTTACAGAAAGATACTCAAACGAGAAATGAAAAGATACACAATTGGAATAGTAAAAATACGCAAACGATGTAAAGATACTCAGTTTGAAAGAAACACACTCCCACACTTGCAAAACTCTCAAATACAATAGAAACTCGCATCAGAAAGCCTTACAGAAAGATACTCAAACAAGAAATGAAAAGATATACAGTTGGAATAGTAAAGATACGCAAACGATGTAAAGATACACAATTGGAATAGTAAAGATACGCAAACGATGTAAAGATACACAATTGGAATAGTAAAGATACGCAAACGATGTAAAGATACACAATTGGAATAGTAAAGATACGCAAACGATGTAAAGATACACAATTGGAATAGTAAAGATACGCAAACGATGTAAAGATACCCAGTTTGAAAGAAACACACTCCCACACTTGCAAAACTCTCAAATACAATAGAAACTCGCATCAGAAGCCTTACAGAAAGATACTCAAACGAGAAATGAAAAGATAAACAATTGGAATAGTAAAGATACGCAAACGATGTAAAGATACACAATTGGAATAGTAAACATACGCAAACGATGTAAAGATACTCAGTTTGAAGGAAACACACTCCCACACTTGCAAAACTCTCAAATTCAATAGAAACTCGCATCAGAAAGCCTTACAGAAAGATACTCAAACGAGAAATGAAAAGATACACAATTGGAATAGTAAAGATACGCAAACGATGTAAAGATACTCAGTTTGAAAGAAACACACTTCCACACTGGCAAAACTCTCAAATACAATAGAAACTCGCATCAGAAGCCTTACAGAAAGATACTCAAACGAGAAATGAAAAGATATACAGTTCGAATAGTAAAGATACGCAAACGATGTAAAGATACACAATTGGAATAGTAAAGATACGCAAACGATGTAAAGATACACAATTGGAATAGTACAGATACGCAAACGATGTAAAGATACACAATTGGAATAGTAAAGATACGCAAACGATGTAAAGATACCCAGTTTGAAAGAAACACACTCCCACACTTGCAAAACTCTCAAATACAATAGAAACTCGCATCAGAAGCCTTACAGAAAGATACTCAAACGAGAAATGAAAAGATAAACAATTGGAATAGTAAAGATACGCAAACGATGTAAAGATACACAATTGGAATAGTAAAGATACGCAAACGATGTAAAGATACACAATTGGAATAGTAAAGATACGCAAACGATGTAAAGATACCCAGTTTGAAAGAAACACACTCCCACACTTGCAAAACTCTCAAATACAATAGAAACTCGCATCAGAAGCCTTACAGAAAGATACTCAAACGAGAAATGAAAAGATACACAATTGGAATAGTAAAGATACGCAAACGATGTAAAGATACTCAGTTTGAAAGAAACACACTCCCACACTTGCAAAACTCTCAAATAAAATAGAAACTCGAATCAGAAGCCTTACAGAAAGATACTCAAACGAGAAATGAAAAGATACACAATTGGAATAGTAAAGATACGCAAACGATGTAAAGATACACAATTGGAATAGTAAAGAAACGCAAACGATGTAAAGATACTCAGTTTGAAAGAAACACACTCCCACACTTGCAAAACTCTCAAATTCAATAGAAACTCGCATCAGAAAGCCTTACAGAAAGATACTCAAACGAGAAATGAAAAGATACACAATTGGAATAGTAAAGATACGCAAACGATGTAAAGATACTCAGTTTGAAAGAAACACACTCCCACACTGGCAAAACTCTCAAATACAATAGAAACTCGCATCAGAAGCCTTACAGAAAGATACTCAAACGAGAAATGAAAAGATACACAATTGGAATAGTAAAGATACGCAAACGATGTAAAGATACACAATTGGAATAGTAAACATACGCAAACGATGTAAAGATACTCAGTTTGAAGGAAACACACTCCCACACTTGCAAAACTCTCAAATTCAATAGAAACTCGCATCAGAAAGCCTTACAGAAAGATACTCAAACGAGAAATGAAAAGATACACAATTGGAATAGTAAAGATACGCAAACGATGTAAAGATACTCAGTTTGAAAGAAACACACTCCCACACTTGCAAAACTCTCAAATACAATAGAAACTCGCATCAGAAAGCCTTACAGAAAGATACTCAAACAAGAAATGAAAAGATATACAATTGGAATAGTAAAGATACGCAAACGATGTAAAGATACACAATTCGAATAGTAAAGATACGCAAACGATGTAAAGATACACAATTGGAATAGTAAACATACGCAAACGATGTAAAGATACTCAGTTTGAAAGAAACACACTCCCACACTTGCAAAACTCTCAAATTCAATAGAAACTCGCATCAGAAAGCCTTACAGAAAGATACTCAAACGAGAAATGAAAAGATACACAATTGGAATAGTAAAGATACGCAAACGATGTAAAGATACTCAGATTGAAAGAAACACACTCCCACACTTGCAAAACTCTCAAATACAATAGAAACTCGCATCAGAAGCCTTACAGAAAGATACTCAAACGAGAAATGAAAAGATACACAATTGGAATAGTAAAAATACGCAAACGATGTAAAGATACTCAGTTTGAAAGAAACACACTCCCACACTTGCAAAACTCTCAAATTCAATAGAAACTCGCATCAGAAAGCCTTACAGAAAGATACTCAAACAAGAAATGAAAAGATATACAATTGGAATAGTAAAGATACGCAAACGATGTAAAGATACACAATTCGAATAGTAAAGATACGCAAACGATGTAAAGATACACAATTGGAATAGTAAACATACGCAAACGATGTAAAGATACTCAGTTTGAAAGAAACACACTCCCACACTTGCAAAACTCTCAAATTCATGAGAAACTCGCATCAGAAAGCCTTACAGAAAGATACTCAAACAAGAAATGAAAAAATACACAATTGGAATAGTAAAGATACGCAAACGATGTAAAGATACACAATTGGAATAGTAAACATACGCAAACGATGTAAAGATACACAATTGGAATAGTAAAGATACGCAAATGATGTAAAGATCCTCAGTTTGAAAGAAACACACTTGCAAAACTCTCAAATACAATAGAAACTCGCATCAGAAAGCCTTACAGAAAGATACTCAAACAAGAAATGAAAAGATATACAATTGGAATAGTAAAGATACGCAAACGATGTAAAGATACACAATTCGAATAGTAAAGATACGCAAACGATGTAAAGATACACAATTGGAATAGTAAACATACGTAAACGATGTAAAGATACTCAGTTTGAAAGAAACACACTCCCACACTTGCAAAACTCTCAAATTCATGAGAAACTCGCATCAGAAAGCCTTACAGAAAGATACTCAAACGAGAAATGAAAAGATACTCAATTAGAATAGTAAAGATACGCAAACGATGTAAAGATACACAATTGGAATAGTAAAGATACGCAAACGATGTAAAGATACACAATTGGAATAGTAAAGATACGGAAACGATGTAAAGATACACAATTGGAATAGTAAACATACGCAAACGATGTAAAGATCCTCAGTTTGAAAGAAACACACTCCCACACTTGCAAACCTCTCAAATTCAATAGAAACTCGCATCAGAAAGCCTTACAGAAAGATACTCAAACGAGAAATGAAAAGATACACAATTGGAATAGTAAAGAAACGCAAACGATGTAAAGATACTCAGTTTGAAAGAAACACACTCCCACACTTGCAAAACTCTCAAATTCAATAGAAACTCGCATCAGAAAGCCTTACAGAAAGATACTCAAACGAGAAATGAAAAGATACACAATTGGAATAGTAAAGATACGCAAACGATGTAAAGATACTCAGTTTGAAAGAAACACACTCCCACACTGGCAAAACTCTCAAATACAATAGAAACTCGCATCAGAAGCCTTACAGAAAGATACTCAAACGAGAAATGAAAAGATACACAATTGGAATAGTAAAGATACGCAAACGATGTAAAGATACACAATTGGAATAGTAAACATACGCAAACGATGTAAAGATACTCAGTTTGAAGGAAACACACTCCCACACTTGCAAAACTCTCAAATTCAATAGAAACTCGCATCAGAAAGCCTTACAGAAAGATACTCAAACGAGAAATGAAAAGATACACAATTGGAATAGTAAAGATACGCAAACGATGTAAAGATACTCAGTTTGAAAGAAACACACTCCCACACTTGCAAAACTCTCAAATACAATAGAAACTCGCATCAGAAAGCCTTACAGAAAGATACTCAAACAAGAAATGAAAAGATATACAATTGGAATAGTAAAGATACGCAAACGATGTAAAGATACACAATTCGAATAGTAAAGATACGCAAACGATGTAAAGATACACAATTGGAATAGTAAACATACGCAAACGATGTAAAGATACTCAGTTTGAAAGAAACACACTCCCACACTTGCAAAACTCTCAAATTCAATAGAAACTCGCATCAGAAAGCCTTACAGAAAGATACTCAAACGAGAAATGAAAAGATACACAATTGGAATAGTAAAGATACGCAAACGATGTAAAGATACTCAGATTGAAAGAAACACACTCCCACACTTGCAAAACTCTCAAATACAATAGAAACTCGCATCAGAAGCCTTACAGAAAGATACTCAAACGAGAAATGAAAAGATACACAATTGGAATAGTAAAAATACGCAAACGATGTAAAGATACTCAGTTTGAAAGAAACACACTCCCACACTTGCAAAACTCTCAAATACAATAGAAACTCGCATCAGAAAGCCTTACAGAAAGATACTCAAACAAGAAATGAAAAGATATACAATTGGAATAGTAAAGATACGCAAACGATGTAAAGATACACAATTCGAATAGTAAAGATACGCAAACGATGTAAAGATACACAATTGGAATAGTAAACATACGCAAACGATGTAAAGATACTCAGTTTGAAAGAAACACACTCCCACACTTGCAAAACTCTCAAATTCATGAGAAACTCGCATCAGAAAGCCTTACAGAAAGATACTCAAACAAGAAATGAAAAAATACACAATTGGAATAGTAAAGATACGCAAACGATGTAAAGATACACAATTGGAATAGTAAACATACGCAAACGATGTAAAGATACACAATTGGAATAGTAAAGATACGCAAATGATGTAAAGATCCTCAGTTTGAAAGAAACACACTTGCAAAACTCTCAAATACAATAGAAACTCGCATCAGAAAGCCTTACAGAAAGATACTCAAACAAGAAATGAAAAGATATACAATTGGAATAGTAAAGATACGCAAACGATGTAAAGATACACAATTCGAATAGTAAAGATACGCAAACGATGTAAAGATACACAATTGGAATAGTAAACATACGTAAACGATGTAAAGATACTCAGTTTGAAAGAAACACACTCCCACACTTGCAAAACTCTCAAATTCATGAGAAACTCGCATCAGAAAGCCTTACAGAAAGATACTCAAACGAGAAATGAAAAGATACTCAATTAGAATAGTAAAGATACGCAAACGATGTAAAGATACACAATTGGAATAGTAAAGATACGCAAACGATGTAAAGATACACAATTGGAATAGTAAAGATACGGAAACGATGTAAAGATACACAATTGGAATAGTAAACATACGCAAACGATGTAAAGATCCTCAGTTTGAAAGAAACACACTCCCACACTTGCAAAACTCTCAAATTCATGAGAAACTCGCATCAGAAAGCCTTACAGAAAGATACTCAAACGAGAAATGAAAAGATACACAATTACAATAGTAAAGATACGCAAACGATGTAAAGATACACAATTGGAATAGTAAAGATACGCAAACGATGTAAAGATACTCAGTTTGAAAGAAACACACTCCCACACTTGCAAACCTCTCAAATACAATAGAAACTCGCATCAAAAGCCTTACAGAAAGATACTCAAACGAGAAATGAAAAGATACACAATTAGAATAGTAAAGATACGCAAACGATGTAAAGATACACAATTGGAATAGTAAAGATACGCAAACGATGTAAAGATACTCAGTTTGAAAGAAACAAACTCCCACACTTGCAAAACTCTCAAATACAATAGAAACTCGCATCAGAAGCCTTACAGAAAAATACTCAAACGAGAAATGAAAAGATACACAATTGGAATAGTAAAGATACGCAAACGATGTAAAGATACACAATTGGAATAGTAAAGATACGCAAACGATGTAAAGATACTCAGTTTGAAAGAAACACACTCCCACACTTGCAAAACTCTCAAATACAATAGAAACTCGCATCAGAAGCCTTACAGAAAGATACTCAAACGAGAAATGAAAAGATACACAATTGGAATAGTAAAGATACGCAAACGATGTAAAGATACACAATTGGAATAGTAAAGATACGCAAACGATGTAAAGATACTCAGTTTGAAAGAAACACACTCCCACACTTGCAAAACTCTCAAATTCAATAGAAACTCGCATCAGAAAGCCTTACAGAAAGATACTCAAACGAGAAATGAAAAGATACACAATTAGAATAGTAAAGATACGCAAACGATGTAAAGATACACAATTGGAATAGTAAAGATACGCAAACGATGTAAAGATACTCAGTTTGAAAGAAACACACTCCCACACTTGCAAAACTCTCAAATACAATAGAAACTCGCATCAGAAAGCCTTACAGAAAGATACTCAAACAAGAAATGAAAAGATATACAATTGGAATAGTAAAGATACGCAAACGATGTAAAGATACACAATTCGAATAGTAAAGATACGCAAACGATGTAAAGATACACAATTGGAATAGTAAACATACGCAAACGATGTAAAGATACTCAGTTTGAAAGAAACACACTCCCACACTTGCAAAACTCTCAAATTCAATAGAAACTCGCATCAGAAAGCCTTACAGAAAGATACTCAAACGAGAAATGAAAAGATACACAATTGGAATAGTAAAGATACGCAAACGATGTAAAGATACTCAGATTGAAAGAAACACACTCCCACACTTGCAAAACTCTCAAATACAATAGAAACTCGCATCAGAAGCCTTACAGAAAGATACTCAAACGAGAAATGAAAAGATACACAATTGGAATAGTAAAAATACGCAAACGATGTAAAGATACTCAGTTTGAAAGAAACACACTCCCACACTTGCAAAACTCTCAAATACAATAGAAACTCGCATCAGAAAGCCTTACAGAAAGATACTCAAACAAGAAATGAAAAGATATACAATTGGAATAGTAAAGATACGCAAACGATGTAAAGATACACAATTCGAATAGTAAAGATACGCAAACGATGTAAAGATACACAATTGGAATAGTAAACATACGCAAACGATGTAAAGATACTCAGTTTGAAAGAAACACACTCCCACACTTGCAAAACTCTCAAATTCATGAGAAACTCGCATCAGAAAGCCTTACAGAAAGATACTCAAACAAGAAATGAAAAAATACACAATTGGAATAGTAAAGATACGCAAACGATGTAAAGATACACAATTGGAATAGTAAACATACGCAAACGATGTAAAGATACACAATTGGAATAGTAAAGATACGCAAATGATGTAAAGATCCTCAGTTTGAAAGAAACACACTTGCAAAACTCTCAAATACAATAGAAACTCGCATCAGAAAGCCTTACAGAAAGATACTCAAACAAGAAATGAAAAGATATACAATTGGAATAGTAAAGATACGCAAACGATGTAAAGATACACAATTCGAATAGTAAAGATACGCAAACGATGTAAAGATACACAATTGGAATAGTAAACATACGTAAACGATGTAAAGATACTCAGTTTGAAAGAAACACACTCCCACACTTGCAAAACTCTCAAATTCATGAGAAACTCGCATCAGAAAGCCTTACAGAAAGATACTCAAACGAGAAATGAAAAGATACTCAATTAGAATAGTAAAGATACGCAAACGATGTAAAGATACACAATTGGAATAGTAAAGATACGCAAACGATGTAAAGATACACAATTGGAATAGTAAAGATACGGAAACGATGTAAAGATACACAATTGGAATAGTAAACATACGCAAACGATGTAAAGATCCTCAGTTTGAAAGAAACACAC
Source organism: Argentina anserina (assembly GCF_933775445.1). Classification (NCBI taxonomy): domain Eukaryota; kingdom Viridiplantae; phylum Streptophyta; class Magnoliopsida; order Rosales; family Rosaceae; genus Argentina; species Argentina anserina. Next base: position 933,414 of record NW_026089536.1, on the reverse strand, counting down.
TCCCACACTTGCAAAACTCTCAAATTCATGAGAAACTCGCATCAGAAAGCCTTACAGAAAGATACTCAAACGAGAAATGAAAAGATACACAATTACAATAGTAAAGATACGCAAACGATGTAAAGATACACAATTGGAATAGTAAAGATACGCAAACGATGTAAAGATACTCAGTTTGAAAGAAACACACTCCCACACTTGCAAAACTCTCAAATACAATAGAAACTCGCATCAAAAGCCTTACAGAAAGATACTCAAACGAGAAATGAAAAGATACACAATTGGAATAGTAAAGATACGCAAACGATGTAAAGATACACAATTGGAATAGTAAAGATACGCAAACGATGTAAAGATACTCAGATTGAAAGAAACACACTCCCACACTTGCAAAACTCTCAAATACAATAGAAACTCGCATCAGAAGCCTTACAGAAAGATACTCAAACGAGAAATGAAAAGATACACAATTGGAATAGTAAAAATACGCAAACGATGTAAAGATACTCAGTTTGAAAGAAACACACTCCCACACTTGCAAAACTCTCAAATACAATAGAAACTCGCATCAGAAAGCCTTACAGAAAGATACTCAAACAAGAAATGAAAAGATATACAATTGGAATAGTAAAGATACGCAAACGATGTAAAGATACACAATTCGAATAGTAAAGATACGCAAACGATGTAAAGATACACAATTGGAATAGTAAACATACGCAAACGATGTAAAGATACTCAGTTTGAAAGAAACACACTCCCACACTTGCAAAACTCTCAAATTCATGAGAAACTCGCATCAGAAAGCCTTACAGAAAGATACTCAAACAAGAAATGAAAAAATACACAATTGGAATAGTAAAGATACGCAAACGATGTAAAGATACACAATTGGAATAGTAAACATACGCAAACGATGTAAAGATACACAATTGGAATAGTAAAGATACGCAAATGATGTAAAGATCCTCAGTTTGAAAGAAACACACTTGCAAAACTCTCAAATACAATAGAAACTCGCATCAGAAAGCCTTACAGAAAGATACTCAAACAAGAAATGAAAAGATATACAATTGGAATAGTAAAGATACGCAAACGATGTAAAGATACACAATTCGAATAGTAAAGATACGCAAACGATGTAAAGATACACAATTGGAATAGTAAACATACGTAAACGATGTAAAGATACTCAGTTTGAAAGAAACACACTCCCACACTTGCAAAACTCTCAAATTCATGAGAAACTCGCATCAGAAAGCCTTACAGAAAGATACTCAAACGAGAAATGAAAAGATACTCAATTAGAATAGTAAAGATACGCAAACGATGTAAAGATACACAATTGGAATAGTAAAGATACGCAAACGATGTAAAGATACACAATTGGAATAGTAAAGATACGGAAACGATGTAAAGATACACAATTGGAATAGTAAACATACGCAAACGATGTAAAGATCCTCAGTTTGAAAGAAACACACTCCCACACTTGCAAAACTCTCAAATTCATGAGAAACTCGCATCAGAAAGCCTTACAGAAAGATACTCAAACGAGAAATGAAAAGATACACAATTACAATAGTAAAGATACGCAAACGATGTAAAGATACACAATTGGAATAGTAAAGATACGCAAACGATGTAAAGATACTCAGTTTGAAAGAAACACACTCCCACACTTGCAAACCTCTCAAATACAATAGAAACTCGCATCAAAAGCCTTACAGAAAGATACTCAAACGAGAAATGAAAAGATACACAATTAGAATAGTAAAGATACGCAAACGATGTAAAGATACACAATTGGAATAGTAAAGATACGCAAACGATGTAAAGATACTCAGTTTGAAAGAAACAAACTCCCACACTTGCAAAACTCTCAAATACAATAGAAACTCGCATCAGAAGCCTTACAGAAAAATACTCAAACGAGAAATGAAAAGATACACAATTGGAATAGTAAAGATACGCAAACGATGTAAAGATACACAATTGGAATAGTAAAGATACGCAAACGATGTAAAGATACTCAGTTTGAAAGAAACACACTCCCACACTTGCAAAACTCTCAAATACAATAGAAACTCGCATCAGAAGCCTTACAGAAAGATACTCAAACGAGAAATGAAAAGATACACAATTGGAATAGTAAAGATACGCAAACGATGTAAAGATACACAATTGGAATAGTAAAGATACGCAAACGATGTAAAGATACTCAGTTTGAAAGAAACACACTCCCACACTTGCAAAACTCTCAAATTCAATAGAAACTCGCATCAGAAAGCCTTACAGAAAGATACTCAAACGAGAAATGAAAAGATACACAATTAGAATAGTAAAGATACGCAAACGATGTAAAGATACACAATTGGAATAGTAAAGATACGCAAACGATGTAAAGATACTCAGTTTGAAAGAAACACACTCCCACACTTGCAAAACTCTCAAATACAATAGAAACTCGCATCAGAAAGCCTTACAGAAAGATACTCAAACAAGAAATGAAAAGATATACAATTGGAATAGTAAAGATACGCAAACGATGTAAAGATACACAATTCGAATAGTAAAGATACGCAAACGATGTAAAGATACACAATTGGAATAGTAAACATACGCAAACGATGTAAAGATACTCAGTTTGAAAGAAACACACTCCCACACTTGCAAAACTCTCAAATTCAATAGAAACTCGCATCAGAAAGCCTTACAGAAAGATACTCAAACGAGAAATGAAAAGATACACAATTGGAATAGTAAAGATACGCAAACGATGTAAAGATACTCAGATTGAAAGAAACACACTCCCACACTTGCAAAACTCTCAAATACAATAGAAACTCGCATCAGAAGCCTTACAGAAAGATACTCAAACGAGAAATGAAAAGATACACAATTGGAATAGTAAAAATACGCAAACGATGTAAAGATACTCAGTTTGAAAGAAACACACTCCCACACTTGCAAAACTCTCAAATACAATAGAAACTCGCATCAGAAAGCCTTACAGAAAGATACTCAAACAAGAAATGAAAAGATATACAATTGGAATAGTAAAGATACGCAAACGATGTAAAGATACACAATTCGAATAGTAAAGATACGCAAACGATGTAAAGATACACAATTGGAATAGTAAACATACGCAAACGATGTAAAGATACTCAGTTTGAAAGAAACACACTCCCACACTTGCAAAACTCTCAAATTCATGAGAAACTCGCATCAGAAAGCCTTACAGAAAGATACTCAAACAAGAAATGAAAAAATACACAATTGGAATAGTAAAGATACGCAAACGATGTAAAGATACACAATTGGAATAGTAAACATACGCAAACGATGTAAAGATACACAATTGGAATAGTAAAGATACGCAAATGATGTAAAGATCCTCAGTTTGAAAGAAACACACTTGCAAAACTCTCAAATACAATAGAAACTCGCATCAGAAAGCCTTACAGAAAGATACTCAAACAAGAAATGAAAAGATATACAATTGGAATAGTAAAGATACGCAAACGATGTAAAGATACACAATTCGAATAGTAAAGATACGCAAACGATGTAAAGATACACAATTGGAATAGTAAACATACGTAAACGATGTAAAGATACTCAGTTTGAAAGAAACACACTCCCACACTTGCAAAACTCTCAAATTCATGAGAAACTCGCATCAGAAAGCCTTACAGAAAGATACTCAAACGAGAAATGAAAAGATACTCAATTAGAATAGTAAAGATACGCAAACGATGTAAAGATACACAATTGGAATAGTAAAGATACGCAAACGATGTAAAGATACACAATTGGAATAGTAAAGATACGGAAACGATGTAAAGATACACAATTGGAATAGTAAACATACGCAAACGATGTAAAGATCCTCAGTTTGAAAGAAACACACTCCCACACTTGCAAAACTCTCAAATTCATGAGAAACTCGCATCAGAAAGCCTTACAGAAAGATACTCAAACGAGAAATGAAAAGATACACAATTACAATAGTAAAGATACGCAAACGATGTAAAGATACACAATTGGAATAGTAAAGATACGCAAACGATGTAAAGATACTCAGTTTGAAAGAAACACACTCCCACACTTGCAAAACTCTCAAATACAATAGAAACTCGCATCAAAAGCCTTACAGAAAGATACTCAAACGAGAAATGAAAAGATACACAATTAGAATAGTAAAGATACGCAAACGATGTAAAGATACACAATTGGAATAGTAAAGATACGCAAACGATGTAAAGATACTCAGTTTGAAAGAAACAAACTCCCACACTTGCAAAACTCTCAAATACAATAGAAACTCGCATCAGAAGCCTTACAGAAAAATACTCAAACGAGAAATGAAAAGATACACAATTGGAATAGTAAAGATACGCAAACGATGTAAAGATACACAATTGGAATAGTAAAGATACGCAAACGATGTAAAGATACTCAGTTTGAAAGAAACACACTCCCACACTTGCAAAACTCTCAAATACAATAGAAACTCGCATCAGAAGCCTTACAGAAAGATACTCAAACGAGAAATGAAAAGATACACAATTGGAATAGTAAAGATACGCAAACGATGTAAAGATACACAATTGGAATAGTAAAGATACGCAAACGATGTAAAGATACTCAGTTTGAAAGAAACACACTCCCACACTTGCAAAACTCTCAAATTCAATAGAAACTCGCATCAGAAAGCCTTACAGAAAGATACTCAAACGAGAAATGAAAAGATACACAATTAGAATAGTAAAGATACGCAAACGATGTAAAGATACACAATTGGAATAGTAAAGATACGCAAACGATGTAAAGATACTCAGTTTGAAAGAAACACACTCCCACACTTGCAAAACTCTCAAATACAATAGAAACTCGCATCAGAAGCCTTACAGAAAGATACTCAAACGAGAAATGAAAAGATACATAATTAGAATAGTAAAGATACGCAAACGATGTAAAGATACACAATTGGAATAGTAAAGATACGCAAACGATGTAAAGATACACAATTGGAATAGTAAAGATACGGAAACGATGTAAAGATACACAATTGGAATAGTAAACATACGCAAACGATGTAAAGATCCTCAGTTTGAAAGAAACACACTCCCACACTTGCAAACCTCTCAAATTCAATAGAAACTCGCATCAGAAAGCCTTACAGAAAGATACTCAAACGAGAAATGAAAAGATACACAATTGGAATAGTAAAGATACGCAAACGATGTAAAGATACTCAGATTGAAAGAAACACACTCCCACACTTGCAAAACTCTCAAATTCAATAGAAACTCGCATCAGAAAGCCTTACAGAAAGATACTCAAACGAGAAATGAAAAGATACACAATTGGAATAGTAAAGATACGCAAACGATGTAAAGATACTCAGATTGAAAGAAACACACTCCCACACTTGCAAAACTCTCAAATACAATAGAAACTCGCATCAGAAGCCTTACAGAAAGATACTCAAACGAGAAATGAAAAGATACACAATTGGAATAGTAAAAATACGCAAACGATGTAAAGATACTCAGTTTGAAAGAAACACACTCCCACACTTGCAAAACTCTCAAATACAATAGAAACTCGCATCAGAAAGCCTTACAGAAAGATACTCAAACAAGAAATGAAAAGATATACAATTGGAATAGTAAAGATACGCAAACGATGTAAAGATACACAATTCGAATAGTAAAGATACGCAAACGATGTAAAGATACACAATTGGAATAGTAAACATACGCAAACGATGTAAAGATACTCAGTTTGAAAGAAACACACTCCCACACTTGCAAAACTCTCAAATTCATGAGAAACTCGCATCAGAAAGCCTTACAGAAAGATACTCAAACAAGAAATGAAAAAATACACAATTGGAATAGTAAAGATACGCAAACGATGTAAAGATACTCAGTTTGAAAGAAACACACTCCCACACTTGCAAAACTCTCAAATACAATAGAAACTCGCATCAGAAAGCCTTACAGAAAGATACTCAAACAAGAAATGAAAAGATATACAATTGGAATAGTAAAGATACGCAAACGATGTAAAGATACACAATTCGAATAGTAAAGATACGCAAACGATGTAAAGATACACAATTGGAATAGTAAACATACGCAAACGATGTAAAGATACTCAGTTTGAAAGAAACACACTCCCACACTTGCAAAACTCTCAAATTCAATAGAAACTCGCATCAGAAAGCCTTACAGAAAGATACTCAAACGAGAAATGAAAAGATACACAATTGGAATAGTAAAGATACGCAAACGATGTAAAGATACTCAGATTGAAAGAAACACACTCCCACACTTGCAAAACTCTCAAATACAATAGAAACTCGCATCAGAAGCCTTACAGAAAGATACTCAAACGAGAAATGAAAAGATACACAATTGGAATAGTAAAAATACGCAAACGATGTAAAGATACTCAGTTTGAAAGAAACACACTCCCACACTTGCAAAACTCTCAAATACAATAGAAACTCGCATCAGAAAGCCTTACAGAAAGATACTCAAACAAGAAATGAAAAGATATACAATTGGAATAGTAAAGATACGCAAACGATGTAAAGATACACAATTCGAATAGTAAAGATACGCAAACGATGTAAAGATACACAATTGGAATAGTAAACATACGCAAACGATGTAAAGATACTCAGTTTGAAAGAAACACACTCCCACACTTGCAAAACTCTCAAATTCATGAGAAACTCGCATCAGAAAGCCTTACAGAAAGATACTCAAACAAGAAATGAAAAAATACACAATTGGAATAGTAAAGATACGCAAACGATGTAAAGATACACAATTGGAATAGTAAACATACGCAAACGATGTAAAGATACACAATTGGAATAGTAAAGATACGCAAATGATGTAAAGATCCTCAGTTTGAAAGAAACACACTTGCAAAACTCTCAAATACAATAGAAACTCGCATCAGAAAGCCTTACAGAAAGATACTCAAACAAGAAATGAAAAGATATACAATTGGAATAGTAAAGATACGCAAACGATGTAAAGATACACAATTCGAATAGTAAAGATACGCAAACGATGTAAAGATACACAATTGGAATAGTAAACATACGTAAACGATGTAAAGATACTCAGTTTGAAAGAAACACACTCCCACACTTGCAAAACTCTCAAATTCATGAGAAACTCGCATCAGAAAGCCTTACAGAAAGATACTCAAACGAGAAATGAAAAGATACTCAATTAGAATAGTAAAGATACGCAAACGATGTAAAGATACACAATTGGAATAGTAAAGATACGCAAACGATGTAAAGATACACAATTGGAATAGTAAAGATACGGAAACGATGTAGAGATACACAATTGGAATAGTAAACATACGCAAACGATGTAAAGATACTCAGTTTGAAAGAAACACACTCCCACACTTGCAAAACTCTCAAATTCATGAGAAACTCGCATCAGAAAGCCTTACAGAAAGATACTCAAACGAGAAATGAAAAGATACACAATTACAATAGTAAAGATACGCAAACGATGTAAAGATACACAATTGGAATAGTAAAGATACGCAAACGATGTAAAGATACTCAGTTTGAAAGAAACACACTCCCACACTTGCAAAACTCTCAAATACAATAGAAACTCGCATCAAAAGCCTTACAGAAAGATACTCAAACGAGAAATGAAAAGATACACAATTAGAATAGTAAAGATACGCAAACGATGTAAAGATACACAATTGGAATAGTAAAGATACGCAAACGATGTAAAGATACTCAGTTTGAAAGAAACAAACTCCCACACTTGCAAAACTCTCAAATACAATAGAAACTCGCATCAGAAGCCTTACAGAAAAATACTCAAACGAGAAATGAAAAGATACACAATTGGAATAGTAAAGATACGCAAACGATGTAAAGATACACAATTGGAATAGTAAAGATACGCAAACGATGTAAAGATACTCAGTTTGAAAGAAACACACTCCCACACTTGCAAAACTCTCAAATACAATAGAAACTCGCATCAGAAGCCTTACAGAAAGATACTCAAACGAGAAATGAAAAGATACACAATTGGAATAGTAAAGATACGCAAACGATGTAAAGATACACAATTGGAATAGTAAAGATACGCAAACGATGTAAAGATACTCAGTTTGAAAGAAACACACTCCCACACTTGCAAAACTCTCAAATTCAATAGAAACTCGCATCAGAAAGCCTTACAGAAAGATACTCAAACGAGAAATGAAAAGATACACAATTAGAATAGTAAAGATACGCAAACGATGTAAAGATACACAATTGGAATAGTAAAGATACGCAAACGATGTAAAGATACTCAGTTTGAAAGAAACACACTCCCACACTTGCAAAACTCTCAAATACAATAGAAACTCGCATCAGAAGCCTTACAGAAAGATACTCAAACGAGAAATGAAAAGATACATAATTAGAATAGTAAAGATACGCAAACGATGTAAAGATACACAATTGGAATAGTAAAGATACGCAAACGATGTAAAGATACACAATTGGAATAGTAAAGATACGGAAACGATGTAAAGATACACAATTGGAATAGTAAACATACGCAAACGATGTAAAGATCCTCAGTTTGAAAGAAACACACTCCCACACTTGCAAACCTCTCAAATTCAATAGAAACTCGCATCAGAAAGCCTTACAGAAAGATACTCAAACGAGAAATGAAAAGATACACAATTGGAATAGTAAAGATACGCAAACGATGTAAAGATACTCAGATTGAAAGAAACACACTCCCACACTTGCAAAACTCTCAAATACAATAGAAACTCGCATCAGAAGCCTTACAGAAAGATACTCAAACGAGAAATGAAAAGATACACAATTGGAATAGTAAAAATACGCAAACGATGTAAAGATACTCAGTTTGAAAGAAACACACTCCCACACTTGCAAAACTCTCAAATACAATAGAAACTCGCATCAGAAAGCCTTACAGAAAGATACTCAAACAAGAAATGAAAAGATATACAATTGGAATAGTAAAGATACGCAAACGATGTAAAGATACACAATTCGAATAGTAAAGATACGCAAACGATGTAAAGATACACAATTGGAATAGTAAACATACGCAAACGATGTAAAGATACTCAGTTTGAAAGAAACACACTCCCACACTTGCAAAACTCTCAAATTCATGAGAAACTCGCATCAGAAAGCCATACAGAAAAATACTCAAACGAGAAATGAAAAGATACACAATTGGAATAGTAAAGATACGCAAACGATGTAAAGATACACAATTGGAATAGTAAAGATACGCAAACGATGTAAAGATACTCAGTTTGAAAGAAACACACTCCCACACTTGCAAAACTCTCAAATACAATAGAAACTCGCATCAGAAAGCCTTACAGAAAGATACTCAAACAAGAAATGAAAAGATACACAATTGGAATAGTAAAGATACGCAAACGATGTAAAGATACTCAGTTTCAAAGAAACACACTCCCACACTTGCAAAACTCTCAAATTCAATAGAAACTCGCATCAGAAAGCCTTACAGAAAGATACTCAAACGAGAAATGAAAAGATACACAATTGGAATAGTAAAGATACGCAAACGATGTAAAGATACTCAGTTTGAAAGAAACACACTCCCACACTTGCAAAACTCTCAAATACAATAGAAACTCGCATCAGAAGCCTTACAGAAAGATACTCAAACGAGAAATGAAAAGATACACAATTAGAATAGTAAAGATACGCAAACGATGTAAAGATACACAATTGGAATAGTAAAGATACGCAAACGATGTAAAGATACTCAGTTTGAAAGAAACAAACTCCCACACTTGCAAAACTCTCAAATACAATAGAAACTCGCATCAGAAGCCTTACAGAAAGATACTCAAACGAGAAATGAAAAGATACACAATTGGAATAGTAAAGATACACAAACGATGTAAAGATACACAATTGGAATAGTAAACATACGCAAACGATGTAAAGATACTCAGTTTGAAGGAAACACACTCCCACACTTGCAAAACTCTCAAATTCAATAGAAACTCGCATCAGAAAGCCTTACAGAAAGATACTCAAACGAGAAATGAAAAGATACACAATTGGAATAGTAAAGATACGCAAACGATGTAAAGATACTCAGTTTGAAAGAAACACACTCCCACACTTGCAAAACTCTCAAATACAATAGAAACTCGCATCAGAAGCCTTACAGAAAGATACTCAAACGAGAAATGAAAAGATACACAATTGGAATAGTAAAGATACGCAAACGATGTAAAGATACCCAGTTTGAAAGACACACACTCCCACACTTGCAAAACTCTCAAATACAATAGAAACTCGCATCAGAAGCCTTACAGAAAGATACTCAAACGAGAAATGAAAAGATACATAATTGGAATAGTAAAGATACGCAAACGATGTAAAGATACTCAGTTTGAAAGAAACACACTCCCACACTTGCAAAACTCTCAAATACAATAGAAACTCGCATCAGAAAGCCTTACAGAAAGATACTCAAACAAGAAATGAAAAGATACACAATTGGAATAGTAAAGATACGGAAACGATGTAAAGATACACAATTGGAATAGTAAAGATACGCAAACGATGTAAAGATACGCAGTTTGAAAGAAACACACTCCCACACTTGCAAAACTCTCAAATAAAATAGAAACTCGAATCAGAAGCCTTACAGAAAGATACTCAAACGAGAAATGAAAAGATACACAATTGGAATAGTAAAGATACGCAAACGATGTAAAGATACACAATTGGAATAGTAAAGATACGCAAACGATGTAAAGATACCCAGTTTGAAAGAAACACACTCCCACACTTGCAAAACTCTCAAATACAATAGAAACTCGCATCAGAAGACTTACAGAAAGATACTCAAACGAGAAATGAAAAGATACACAATTGGAATAGTAAAGATACGCAAACGATGTAAAGATACTCAGTTTGAAAGAAACACACTCCCACACTTGCAAAACTCTCAAATACAATAGAAACTCGCATCAGAAAGCCTTACAGAAAGATACTCAAACAAGAAATGAAAAGATACACAATTGGAATAGTAAAGATACGCAAACGATGTAAAGATACACAATTGGAATAGTAAAGATACGGAAACGATGTAAAGATACACAATTGGAATAGTAAAGATACGCAAACGATGTAAAGATACGCAGTTTGAAAGAAACACACTCCCACACTTGCAAAACTCTCAAATAAAATAGAAACTCGAATCAGAAGCCTTACAGAAAGATACTCAAACGAGAAATGAAAAGATACACAATTGGAATAGTAAAGATACGCAAACGATGTAAAGATACACAATTGGAATAGTAAACATACGCAAACGATGTAAAGATACTCAGTTTGAAGGAAACACACTCCCACACTTGCAAAACTCTCAAATACAATAGAAACTCGCATCAGAAGCCTTACAGAAAGATACTTAAACGAGAAATGAAAAGATAAACAATTGGAATAGTAAAGATACGCAAACGATGTAAAGATACACAATTGGAATAGTAAAGATACACAAACGATGTAAAGATACACAATTGGAATAGTAAAGATACGCAAACGATGTAAAGATACACAATTGGAATAGTAAAGATACGCAAACGATGTAAAGATACCCAGTTTGAAAGAAACACACTCCCACACTTGCAAAACTCTCAAATACAATAGAAACTCGCATCAGAAGCCTTACAGAAAGATACTCAAACGAGAAATGAAAAGATACACAATTGGAATAGTAAAGATACGCAAACGATGTAAAGATACTCAGTTTGAAAGAAACACACTCCCACACTTGCAAAACTCTCAAATACAATAGAAACTCGCATCAGAAAGCCTTACAGAAAGATACTCAAACGAGAAATGAAAAGATACACAATTGGAATAGTAAAGATACGCAAACGATGTAAAGATACACAATTGGAATAGTAAACATACGCAAACGATGTAAAGATACTCAGTTTGAAGGAAACACACTCCCACACATGCAAAACTCTCAAATTCAATAGAAACTCGCATCAGAAAGCCTTACAGAAAGATACTCAAACGAGAAATGAAAATATACACAATTGGAATAGTAAAGATACGCAAACGATGTAAAGATACTCAGTTTGAAAGAAACACACTCCCACACTTGCAAAACTCTCAAATACAATAGAAACTCGCATCAGAAACCCTTACAGAAAGATACTCAAACAAGAAATGAAAAGATATACAATTGGAATAGTAAAGATACGCAAACGATGTAAAGATACAGAATTGGAATAGTAAAGATACGCAAACGATGTAAAGATACACAATTGGAATAGTAAACATACGCAAACGATGTAAAGATACTCAGTTTGAAAGAAACACACTCCCACACTTGCAAAACTCTTAAATTCAATAGAAACTCGCATCAGAAAGCCTTACAGAAAGATACTCAAACGAGAAATGAAAAGATACACAATTAGAATAGTAAAGATACGCAAACGATGTAAAGATACTCAGATTGAAAGAAACACACTCCCACACTTGCAAAACTCTCAAATACAATAGAAACTCGCATCAGAAGCCTTACAGAAAGATACTCAAACGAGAAATGAAAAGATACACAATTGGAATAGTAAAGATACGCAAACGATGTAAAGATACACAATTGGAATAGTAAAGATACGGAAACGATGTAAAGATACACAATTGGAATAGTAAAGATACGCAAACGATGTAAAGATACGCAGTTTGAAAGAAACACACTCCCACACTTGCAAAACTCTCAAATAAAATAGAAACTCGAATCAGAAGCCTTACAGAAAGATACTCAAACGAGAAATGAAAAGATACACAATTGGAATAGTAAAGATACGCAAACGATGTAAAGATACACAATTGGAATAGTAAACATACGCAAACGATGTAAAGATACTCAGTTTGAAAGAAACACACTCCCACACTTGCAAAACTCTCAAATCAAATAGAAACTCGAATCAGAAGCCTTACAGAAAGATACTCAAACGAGAAATGAAAAGATACACAATTGGAATAGTAAAGATACGCAAACGATGTAAAGATACACAATTGGAATAGTAAACATACGCAAACGATGTAAAGATACTCAGTTTGAAGGAAACACACTCCCACACTTGCAAAACTCTCAAATTCAATAGAAACTCGCATCAGAAAGCCTTACAGAAAGATACTCAAACGAGAAATGAAAAGATACACAATTGGAATAGTAAAGATACGCAAACGATGTAAAGATACTCAGTTTGAAAGAAACACACTCCCACACTTGCAAAACTCTCAAATACAATAGAAACTCGCATCAGAAAGCCTTACAGAAAGATACTCAATCAAGAAATGAAAAGATATACAATTGGAATAGTAAAGATACGCAAACGATGTAAAGATACACAATTCGAATAGTAAAGATACGCAAACGATGTAAAGATACACAATTGGAATAGTAAAGATACGCAAACGATGTAAAGATACTCAGTTTGAAAGAAACACACTCCCACACTTGCAAAACTCTCAAATTCAATAGAAACTCGCATCAGAAAGCCTTACAGAAAGATACTCAAACGAGAAATGAAAAGATACACAATTGGAATAGTAAAGATACGCAAACGATGTAAAGATACTCAGATTGAAAGAAACACACTCCCACACTTGCAAAACTCTCAAATACAATAGAAACTCGCATCAGAAGCCTTACAGAAAGATACTCAAACGAGAAATGAAAAGATACACAATTGGAATAGTAAAGATACGCAAACGATGTAAAGATACTCAGTTTGAAAGAAACACACTCCCACACTTGCAAAACTCTCAAATACAATAGAAACTCGCATCAGAAAGCCTTACAGAAAGATACTCAAACAAGAAATGAAAAGATATACAATTGGAATAGTAAAGATACGCAAACGATGTAAAGATACACAATTCGAATAGTAAAGATACGCAAACGATGTAAAGATACACAATTGGAATAGTAAACATACGCAAACGATGTAAAGATACTCAGTTTGAAAGAAACACACTCCCACACTTGCAAAACTCTCAAATTCATGAGAAACTCGCATCAGAAAGCCTTACAGAAAGATACTCAAACGAGAAATGAAAAGATACTCAATTAGAATAGTAAAGATACGCAAACGATGTAAAGATACACAATTGGAATAGTAAAGATACGCAAACGATGTAAAGATACACAATTGGAATAATAAAGATACGGAAACGATGTAAAGATACACAATTGGAATAGTAAAGATACGCAAACGATGTAAAGATCCTCAGTTTGAAAGAAACACACTCCCACACTTGCAAAACTCTCAAATACAATAGAAACTCGCATCAGAAGCCTTACAAAAAGATACTCAAACGAGAAATGAAAAGATACACAATTGGAATAGTAAAGATACGCAAACGATGTAAAGATACTCAGTTTGAAAGAAACACACTCCCACACTTGCAAAACTCTCAAATACAATAGAAACTCGCATCAGAAAGCCTTACAGAAAGATACTCAAACAAGAAATGAAAAGATACACAATTGGAATAGTAAAGATACGCAAACGATGTAAAGATACTCAGTTTGAAAGAAACACACTCCCACACTTGCAAAACTCTCAAATAAAATAGAAACTCGAATCAGAAGCCTTACAGAAAGATACTCAAACGAGAAATGAAAAGATACACAATTGGAATAGTAAAGATACGCAAACGATGTAAAGATACACAATTGGAATAGTAAACATACGCAAACGATGTAAAGATACTCAGTTTGAAGGAAACACACTCCCACACTTGCAAAACTCTCAAATTCAATAGAAACTCGCATCAGAAAGCCTTACAGAAAGATACTCAAACGAGAAATGAAAAGATACACAATTGGAATAGTAAAGATACGCAAACGATGTAAAGATACTCAGTTTGAAAGAAACACACTCCCACACTTGCAAAACTCTCAAATACAATAGAAACTCGCATCAGAAGCCTTACAGAAAGATACTCAAACGAGAAATGAAAAGATACACAATTGGAATAGTAAAGATACGCAAACGATGTAAAGATACCCAGTTTGAAAGAAACACACTCCCACACTTGCAAAACTCTCAAATACAATAGAAACTCGCATCAGAAGCCTTACAGAAAGATACTCAAACGAGAAATGAAAAGATACACAATTGGAATAGTAAAGATACGCAAACGATGTAAAGATACTCAGTTTGAAAGAAACACACTCCCACACTTGCAAAACTCTCAAATACAATAGAAACTCGCATCAGAAAGCCTTACAGAAAGATACTCAAACAAGAAATGAAAAGATACACAATTGGAATAGTAAAGATACGCAAACGATGTAAAGATACACAATTGGAATAGTAAACATACGCAAACGATGTAAAGATACACAATTGGAATAGTAAAGATACGCAAACGATGTAAAGATACGCATTTTGAAAGAAACACACTCCCACACTTGCAAAACTCTCAAATAAAATAGAAACTCGAATCAGAAGCCTTACAGAAAGATACTCAAACGAGAAATGAAAAGATACACAATTGGAATAGTAAAGATACGCAAACGATGTAAAGATACACAATTGGAATAGTAAACATACGCAAACGATGTAAAGATACTCAGTTTGAAGGAAACACACTCCCACACTTGCAAAACTCTCAAATACAATAGAAACTCGCATCAGAAGCCTTACAGAAAGATACTTAAACGAGAAATGAAAAGATAAACAATTGGAATAGTAAAGATACGCAAACGATGTAAAGATACACAATTGGAATAGTAAAGATACGCAAACGATGTAAAGATACACAATTGGAATAGTAAAGATACGCAAACGATGTAAAGATACACAATTGGAATAGTAAAGATACGCAAACGATGTAAAGATACCCAGTTTGAAAGAAACACACTCCCACACTTGCAAAACTCTCAAATACAATAGAAACTCGCATCAGAAGCCTTACAGAAAGATACTCAAACGAGAAATGAAAAGATACTCAATTAGAATAGTAAAGATACGCAAACGATGTAAAGATACACAATTGGAATAGTAAAGATACGGAAACGATGTAAAGATACACAATTGGAATAGTAAAGATACGCAAACGATGTAAAGATCCTCAGTTTGAAAGAAACACACTCCCACACTTACAAAACTCTCAAATACAATAGAAACTCGCATCAGAAGCCTTACAAAAAGATACTCAAACGAGAAATGAAAAGATACACAATTGGAATAGTAAAGATACGCAAACGATGTAAAGATACTCAGTTTGAAAGAAACACACTCCCACACTTGCAAAACTCTCAAATACAATAGAAACTCGCATCAGAAAGCCTTACAGAAAGATACTCAAACAAGAAATGAAAAGATACACAATTGGAATAGTAAAGATACGCAAACGATGTAAAGATACTCAGTTTGAAAGAAACACACTCCCACACTTGCAAAACTCTCAAATAAAATAGAAACTCGAATCAGAAGCCTTACAGAAAGATACTCAAACGAGAAATGAAAAGATACACAATTGGAATAGTAAAGATACACAAACGATGTAAAGATACACAATTGGAATAGTAAACATACGCAAACGATGTAAAGATACTCAGTTTGAAGGAAACACACTCCCACACTTGCAAAACTCTCAAATTCAATAGAAACTCGCATCAGAAAGCCTTACAGAAAGATACTCAAACGAGAAATGAAAAGATACACAATTGGAATAGTAAAGATACGCAAACGATGTAAAGATACTCAGTTTGAAAGAAACACACTCCCACACTTGCAAAACTCTCAAATACAATAGAAACTCGCATCAGAAGCCTTACAGAAAGATACTCAAACGAGAAATGAAAAGATACACAATTGGAATAGTAAAGATACGCAAACGATGTAAAGATACCCAAGAAACACACTCCCACACTTGCAAAACTCTCAAATACAATAGAAACTCGCATCAGAAGCCTTACAGAAAGATACTCAAACGAGAAATGAAAAGATACACAATTGGAATAGTAAAGATACGCAAACGATGTAAAGATACTCAGTTTGAAAGAAACACACTCCCACACTTGCAAAACTCTCAAATACAATAGAAACTCGCATCAGAAAGCCTTACAGAAAGATACTCAAACAAGAAATGAAAAGATACACAATTGGAATAGTAAAGATACGGAAACGATGTAAAGATACACAATTGGAATAGTAAAGATACGCAAACGATGTAAAGATACGCAGTTTGAAAGAAACACACTCCCACACTTGCAAAACTCTCAAATAAAATAGAAACTCGAATCAGAAGCCTTACAGAAAGATACTCAAACGAGAAATGAAAATATACACAATTGGAATAGTAAAGATACGCAAACGATGTAAAGATACTCAGTTTGAAAGAAACACACTCCCACACTTGCAAAACTCTCAAATACAATAGAAACTCGCATCAGAAACCCTTACAGAAAGATACTCAAACAAGAAATGAAAAGATATACAATTGGAATAGTAAAGATACGCAAACGATGTAAAGATACAGAATTGGAATAGTAAAGATACGCAAACGATGTAAAGATACACAATTGGAATAGTAAACATACGCAAACGATGTAAAGATACTCAGTTTGAAAGAAACACACTCCCACACTTGCAAAACTCTTAAATTCAATAGAAACTCGCATCAGAAAGCCTTACAGAAAGATACTCAAACGAGAAATGAAAAGATACACAATTAGAATAGTAAAGATACGCAAACGATGTAAAGATACTCAGATTGAAAGAAACACACTCCCACACTTGCAAAACTCTCAAATACAATAGAAACTCGCATCAGAAGCCTTACAGAAAGATACTCAAACGAGAAATGAAAAGATACTCAATTAGAATAGTAAAGATACGCAAACGATGTAAAGATACACAATTGGAATAGTAAAGATACGGAAACGATGTAAAGATACACAATTGGAATAGTAAAGATACGCAAACGATGTAAAGATCCTCAGTTTGAAAGAAACACACTCCCACACTTACAAAACTCTCAAATACAATAGAAACTCGCATCAGAAGCCTTACAAAAAGATACTCAAACGAGAAATGAAAAGATACACAATTGGAATAGTAAAGATACGCAAACGATGTAAAGATACTCAGTTTGAAAGAAACACACTCCCACACTTGCAAAACTCTCAAATACAATAGAAACTCGCATCAGAAAGCCTTACAGAAAGATACTCAAACAAGAAATGAAAAGATACACAATTGGAATAGTAAAGATACGCAAACGATGTAAAGATACTCAGTTTGAAAGAAACACACTCCCACACTTGCAAAACTCTCAAATAAAATAGAAACTCGAATCAGAAGCCTTACAGAAAGATACTCAAACGAGAAATGAAAAGATACACAATTGGAATAGTAAAGATACACAAACGATGTAAAGATACACAATTGGAATAGTAAACATACGCAAACGATGTAAAGATACTCAGTTTGAAGGAAACACACTCCCACACTTGCAAAACTCTCAAATTCAATAGAAACTCGCATCAGAAAGCCTTACAGAAAGATACTCAAACGAGAAATGAAAAGATACACAATTGGAATAGTAAAGATACGCAAACGATGTAAAGATACTCAGTTTGAAAGAAACACACTCCCACACTTGCAAAACTCTCAAATACAATAGAAACTCGCATCAGAAGCCTTACAGAAAGATACTCAAACGAGAAATGAAAAGATACACAATTGGAATAGTAAAGATACGCAAACGATGTAAAGATACCCAGTTTGAAAGAAACACACTCCCACACTTGCAAAACTCTCAAATACAATAGAAACTCGCATCAGAAGCCTTACAGAAAGATACTCAAACGAGAAATGAAAAGATACACAATTGGAATAGTAAAGATACGCAAACGATGTAAAGATACTCAGTTTGAAAGAAACACACTCCCACACTTGCAAAACTCTCAAATACAATAGAAACTCGCATCAGAAAGCCTTACAGAAAGATACTCAAACAAGAAATGAAAAGATACACAATTGGAATAGTAAAGATACGGAAACGATGTAAAGATACACAATTGGAATAGTAAAGATACGCAAACGATGTAAAGATACGCAGTTTGAAAGAAACACACTCCCACACTTGCAAAACTCTCAAATAAAATAGAAACTCGAATCAGAAGCCTTACAGAAAGATACTCAAACGAGAAATGAAAAGATACACAATTGGAATAGTAAAGATACGCAAACGATGTAAAGATACACAATTGGAATAGTAAAGATACGCAAACGATGTAAAGATACCCAGTTTGAAAGAAACACACTCCCACACTTGCAAAACTCTCAAATACAATAGAAACTCGCATCAGAAGCCTTACAGAAAGATACTCAAACGAGAAATGAAAAGATACACAATTGGAATAGTAAAGATACGCAAACGATGTAAAGATACTCAGTTTGAAAGAAACACACTCCCACACTTGCAAAACTCTCAAATACAATAGAAACTCGCATCAGAAAGCCTTACAGAAAGATACTCAAACAAGAAATGAAAAGATACACAATTGGAATAGTAAAGATACGCAAACGATGTAAAGATACACAATTGGAATAGTAAAGATACGGAAACGATGTAAAGATACACAATTGGAATAGTAAAGATACGCAAACGATGTAAAGATACGCAGTTTGAAAGAAACACACTCCCACACTTGCAAAACTCTCAAATAAAATAGAAACTCGAATCAGAAGCCTTACAGAAAGATACTCAAACGAGAAATGAAAAGATACACAATTGGAATAGTAAAGATACGCAAAGTATGTAAAGATACACAATTGGAATAGTAAACATACGCAAACGATGTAAAGATACTCAGTTTGAAGGAAACACACTCCCACACTTGCAAAACTCTCAAATTCAATAGAAACTCGCATCAGAAAGCCTTACAGAAAGATACTTAAACGAGAAATGAAAAGATAAACAATTGGAATAGTAAAGATACGCAAACGATGTAAAGATACACAATTGGAATAGTAAAGATACGCAAACGATGTAAAGATACACAATTGGAATAGTAAAGATACGCAAACGATGTAAAGATACACAATTGGAATAGTAAAGATACGCAAACGATGTAAAGATACCCAGTTTGAAAGAAACACACTCCCACACTTGCAAAACTCTCAAATACAATAGAAACTCGCATCAGAAGCCTTACAGAAAGATACTCAAACGAGAAATGAAAAGATACACAATTGGAATAGTAAAGATACGCAAACGATGTAAAGATACTCAGTTTGAAAGAAACACACTCCCACACTTGCAAAACTCTCAAATACAATAGAAACTCGCATCAGAAAGCCTTACAGAAAGATACTCAAACGAGAAATGAAAAGATACACAATTGGAATAGTAAAGATACGCAAACGATGTAAAGATACACAATTGGAATAGTAAACATACGCAAACGATGTAAAGATACTCAGTTTGAAGGAAACACACTCCCACACATGCAAAACTCTCAAATTCAATAGAAACTCGCATCAGAAAGCCTTACAGAAAGATACTCAAACGAGAAATGAAAATATACACAATTGGAATAGTAAAGATACGCAAACGATGTAAAGATACTCAGTTTGAAAGAAACACACTCCCACACTTGCAAAACTCTCAAATACAATAGAAACTCGCATCAGAAACCCTTACAGAAAGATACTCAAACAAGAAATGAAAAGATATACAATTGGAATAGTAAAGATACGCAAACGATGTAAAGATACACAATTGGAATAGTAAAGATACGCAAACGATGTAAAGATACACAATTGGAATAGTAAAGATACGCAAACGATGTAAAGATACACAATTGGAATAGTAAAGATACGCAAACGATGTAAAGATACCCAGTTTGAAAGAAACACACTCCCACACTTGCAAAACTCTCAAATACAATAGAAACTCGCATCAGAAGCCTTACAGAAAGATACTCAAACGAGAAATGAAAAGATACACAATTGGAATAGTAAAGATACGCAAACGATGTAAAGATACTCAGTTTGAAAGAAACACACTCCCACACTTGCAAAACTCTCAAATACAATAGAAACTCGCATCAGAAACCCTTACAGAAAGATACTCAAACGAGAAATGAAAAGATACACAATTGGAATAGTAAAGATACGCAAACGATGTAAAGATACACAATTGGAATAGTAAACATACGCAAACGATGTAAAGATACTCAGTTTGAAGGAAACACACTCCCACACATGCAAAACTCTCAAATTCAATAGAAACTCGCATCAGAAAGCCTTACAGAAAGATACTCAAACGAGAAATGAAAATATACACAATTGGAATAGTAAAGATACGCAAACGATGTAAAGATACTCAGTTTGAAAGAAACACACTCCCACACTTGCAAAACTCTCAAATACAATAGAAACTCGCATCAGAAACCCTTACAGAAAGATACTCAAACAAGAAATGAAAAGATATACAATTGGAATAGTAAAGATACGCAAACGATGTAAAGATACAGAATTGGAATAGTAAAGATACGCAAACGATGTAAAGATACACAATTGGAATAGTAAACATACGCAAACGATGTAAAGATACTCAGTTTGAAAGAAACACACTCCCACACTTGCAAAACTCTCAAATTCAATAGAAACTCGCATCAGAAAGCCTTACAGAAAGATACTCAAATGAGAAATGAAAAGATACACAATTGGAATAGTAAAGATACGCAAACGATGTAAAGATACTCAGATTGAAAGAAACACACTCCCACACTTGCAAAACTCTCAAATACAATAGAAACTCGCATCAGAAAGCCTTACAGAAAGATACTCAAACAAGAAATGAAAAGATACACAATTGGAATAGTAAAGATACGCAAACGATGTAAAGATACACAATTGGAATAGTAAAGATACGGAAACGATGTAAAGATACACAATTGGAATAGTAAAGATACGCAAACGATGTAAAGATACGCAGTTTGAAAGAAACACACTCCCACACTTGCAAAACTCTCAAATAAAATAGAAACTCGAATCAGAAGCCTTACAGAAAGATACTCAAACGAGAAATGAAAAGATACACAATTGGAATAGTAAAGATACGCAAACGATGTAAAGATACACAATTGGAATAGTAAACATACGCAAACGATGTAAAGATACTCAGTTTGAAAGAAACACACTCCCACACTTGCAAAACTCTCAAATAAAATAGAAACTCGAATCAGAAGCCTTACAGAAAGATACTCAAACGAGAAATGAAAAGATACACAATTGGAATAGTAAAGATACGCAAACGATGTAAAGATACACAATTGGAATAGTAAACATACGCAAACGATGTAAAGATACTCAGTTTGAAGGAAACACACTCCCACACTTGCAAAACTCTCAAATTCAATAGAAACTCGCATCAGAAAGCCTTACAGAAAGATACTCAAACGAGAAATGAAAAGATACACAATTGGAATAGTAAAGATACGCAAACGATGTAAAGATACTCAGTTTGAAAGAAACACACTCCCACACTTGCAAAACTCTCAAATACAATAGAAACTCGCATCAGAAAGCCTTACAGAAAGATACTCAATCAAGAAATGAAAAGATATACAATTGGAATAGTAAAGATACGCAAACGATGTAAAGATACACAATTCGAATAGTAAAGATACGCAAACGATGTAAAGATACACAATTGGAATAGTAAAGATATGCAAACGATGTAAAGATACTCAGTTTGAAAGAAACACACTCCCACACTTGCAAAACTCTCAAATACAATAGAAACTCGCATCAGAAGCCTTACAGAAAGATACTCAAACGAGAAATGAAAAGATACACAATTGGAATAGTAAAGATACGCAAACGATGTAAAGATACTCAGTTTGAAAGAAACACACTCCCACACTTGCAAAACTCTCAAATACAATAGAAACTCGCATCAGAAAGCCTTACAGAAAGATACTCAAACGAGAAATGAAAAGATACACAATTGGAATAGTAAAGATACGCAAACGATGTAAAGATACACAATTGGAATAGTAAAGATACGGAAACGATGTAAAGATACACAATTGGAATAGTAAAGATACGCAAACGATGTAAAGATACGCAGTTTGAAAGAAACACACTCCCACACTTGCAAAACTCTCAAATAAAATAGAAACTCGAATCAGAAGCCTTACAGAAAGATACTCAAACGAGAAATGAAAAGATACACAATTGGAATAGTAAAGATACGCAAACGATGTAAAGATACACAATTGGAATAGTAAACATACGCAAACGATGTAAAGATACTCAGTTTGAAAGAAACACACTCCCACACTTGCAAAACTCTCAAATAAAATAGAAACTCGAATCAGAAGCCTTACAGAAAGATACTCAAACGAGAAATGAAAAGATACACAATTGGAATAGTAAAGATACGCAAACGATGTAAAGATACACAATTGGAATAGTAAACATACGCAAACGATGTAAAGATACTCAGTTTGAAGGAAACACACTCCCACACTTGCAAAACTCTCAAATTCAATAGAAACTCGCATCAGAAAGCCTTACAGAAAGATACTCAAACGAGAAATGAAAAGATACACAATTGGAATAGTAAAGATACGCAAACGATGTAAAGATACTCAGTTTGAAAGAAACACACTCCCACACTTGCAAAACTCTCAAATACAATAGAAACTCGCATCAGAAAGCCTTACAGAAAGATACTCAATCAAGAAATGAAAAGATATACAATTGGAATAGTAAAGATACGCAAACGATGTAAAGATACACAATTCGAATAGTAAAGATACGCAAACGATGTAAAGATACACAATTGGAATAGTAAAGATACGCAAACGATGTAAAGATACTCAGTTTGAAAGAAACACACTCCCACACTTGCAAAACTCTCAAATTCAATAGAAACTCGCATCAGAAAGCCTTACAGAAAGATACTCAAACGAGAAATGAAAAGATACACAATTGGAATAGTAAAGATACGCAAACGATGTAAAGATACTCAGATTGAAAGAAACACACTCCCACACTTGCAAAACTCTCAAATACAATAGAAACTCGCATCAGAAGCCTTACAGAAAGATACTCAAACGAGAAATGAAAAGATACACAATTGGAATAGTAAAGATACGCAAACGATGTAAAGATACTCAGTTTGAAAGAAACACACTCCCACACTTGCAAAACTCTCAAATACAATAGAAACTCGCATCAGAAAGCCTTACAGAAAGATACTCAAACAAGAAATGAAAAGATATACAATTGGAATAGTAAAGATACGCAAACGATGTAAAGATACACAATTCGAATAGTAAAGATACGCAAACGATGTAAAGATACACAATTGGAATAGTAAAGATACGCAAACGATGTAAAGATACTCAGTTTGAAAGAAACACACTTCCACACTGGCAAAACTCTCAAATACAATAGAAACTCGCATCAGAAGCCTTACAGAAAGATACTCAAACGAGAAATGAAAAGATATACAATTGGAATAGTAAAGATACGCAAACGATGTAAAGATACACAATTGGAATAGTAAAGATACGCAAACGATGTAAAGATACACAATTGGAATAGTAAAGATACGCAAACGATGTAAAGATACCCAGTTTGAAAGAAACACACTCCCACACTTGCAAAACTCTCAAATACAATAGAAACTCGCATCAGAAGCCTTACAGAAAGATACTCAAACGAGAAATGAAAAGATAAACAATTGGAATAGTAAAGATACGCAAACGATGTAAAGATACACAATTGGAATAGTAAAGATACGGAAACGATGTAAAGATACACAATTGGAATAGTAAAGATACGCAAACGATGTAAAGATACGCAGTTTGAAAGAAACACACTCCCACACTTGCAAAACTCTCAAATAAAATAGAAACTCGAATCAGAAGCCTTACAGAAAGATACTCAAACGAGAAATGAAAAGATACACAATTGGAATAGTAAAGATACGCAAACGATGTAAAGATACACAATTGGAATAGTAAACATACGCAAACGATGTAAAGATACTCAGTTTGAAGGAAACACACTCCCACACTTGCAAAACTCTCAAATTCAATAGAAACTCGCATCAGAAAGCCTTACAGAAAGATAATCAAACGAGAAATGAAAAGATACACAATTGGAATAGTAAAGATACGCAAACGATGTAAAGATACTCAGTTTGAAAGAAACACACTCCCACACTTGCAAAACTCTCAAATTCAATAGAAACTCGCATCAGAAAGCCTTACAGAAAGATACTCAAACGAGAAATGAAAAGATACACAATTGGAATAGTAAAGATACGCAAACGATGTAAAGATACTCAGTTTGAAAGAAACACACTCCCACACTTGCAAAACTCTCAAATTCAATAGAAACTCGCATCAGAAAGCCTTACAGAAAGATACTCAAACGAGAAATGAAAAGATACACAATTGGAATAGTAAAGATACGCAAACGATGTAAAGATACTCAGTTTGAAAGAAACACACTCCCACACTTGCAAAACTCTCAAATTCAATAGAAACTCGCATCAGAAAGCCTTACAGAAAGATACTTGAGAAATGAAAAGATACACAATTGGAATAGTAAAGATACGCAAACGATGTAAAGATACTCAGTTTGAAAGAAACACACTCCCACACTTGCAAAACTCTCAAATACAATAGAAACTCGCATCAGAAAGCCTTACAGAAAGATACTCAAACGAGAAATGAAAAGATACACAATTGGAATAGTAAAGATACGCAAACGATGTAAAGATACACAATTGGAATAGTAAAGATACGGAAACGATGTAAAGATACACAATTGGAATAGTAAAGATACGCAAACGATGTAAAGATCCTCAGTTTGAAAGAAACACACTCCCACACTTGCAAAACTCTCAAATACAATAGAAACTCGCATCAGAAGCCTTACAGAAAGATACTCAGACGAGAAATGAAAAGATACACAATTGGAAAGAAACACACTCCCACACTTGCAAAACTCTCAAATACAATAGAAACTCGCATCAGAAGCCTTACAGAAACATACTCAGACGAGAAATGAAAAGATACACAATTGGAATAGTAAAGATACGCAAACGATGTAAAGATACTCAGTTTGAAAGAAACACACTTCCACACTGGCAAAACTCTCAAATACAATAGAAACTCGCATCAGAAGCCTTACAGAAAGATACTCAAACGAGAAATGAAAAGATATACAATTGGAATAGTAAAGATACGCAAACGATGTAAAGATACACAATTGGAATAGTAAAGATACGCAAACGATGTAAAGATACACAATTGGAATAGTAAAGATACGCAAACGATGTAAAGATACACAATTGGAATAGTAAAGATACGCAAACGATGTAAAGATACCCAGTTTGAAAGAAACACACTCCCACACTTGCAAAACTCTCAAATACAATAGAAACTCGCATCAGAAGCCTTACAGAAAGATACTCAAACGAGAAATGAAAAGATAAACAATTGGAATAGTAAAGATACGCAAACGATGTAAAGATACACAATTGGAGTAGTAAAGATACGCAAACGATGTAAAGATACACAATTGGAATAGTAAAGATACGCAAACGATGTAAAGATACCCAGTTTGAAAGAAACACACTCCCACACTTGCAAAACTCTCAAATACAATAGAAACTCGCATCAGAAGCCTTACAGAAAGATACTCAAACGAGAAATGAAAAGATACACAATTGGAATAGTAAAGATACGCAAACGATGTAAAGATACTCAGTTTGAAAGAAACACACTCCCACACTTGCAAAACTCTCAAATACAATAGAAACTCGCATCAGAAAGCCTTACAGAAAGATACTCAAACAAGAAATGAAAAGATACACAATTGGAATAGTAAAGATACGCAAACGATGTAAAGATACACAATTGGAATAGTAAAGATACGGAAACGATGTAAAGATACACAATTGGAATAGTAAAGATACGCAAACGATGTAAAGATACGCAGTTTGAAAGAAACACACTCCCACACTTGCAAAACTCTCAAATAAAATAGAAACTCGAATCAGAAGCCTTACAGAAAGATACTCAAACGAGAAATGAAAAGATACACAATTGGAATAGTAAAGATACGCAAACGATGTAAAGATACACAATTGGAATAGTAAAGATACGCAAACGATGTAAAGATACACAATTGGAATAGTAAAGATACGCAAACGATGTAAAGATACCCAGTTTGAAAGAAACACACTCCCACACTTGCAAAACTCTCAAATACAATAGAAACTCGCATCAGAAGCCTTACAGAAAGATACTCAAACGAGAAATGAAAAGATAAACAATTGGAATAGTAAAGTTACGCAAACGATGTAAAGATACACAATTGGAATAGTAAAGATACGCAAACGATGTAAAGATACACAATTGGAATAGTAAAGATACGCAAACGATGTAAAGATACCCAGTTTGAAAGAAACACACTCCCACACTTGCAAAACTCTCAATTACAATAGAAACTCGCATCAGAAGCCTTACAGAAAGATACTCAAACGAGAAATGAAAAGATACACAATTGGAATAGTAAAGATACGCAAACGATGTAAAGATACTCAGTTTGAAAGAAACACACTCCCACACTTGCAAAACTCTCAAATACAATAGAAACTCGCATCAGAAAGCCTTACAGAAAGATACTCAAACAAGAAATGAAAAGATACACAATTGGAATAGTAAAGATACGCAAACGATGTAAAGATACACAATTGGAATAGTAAAGATACGGAAACGATGTAAAGATACACAATTGGAATAGTAAAGATACGCAAACGATGTAAAGATACGCAGTTTGAAAGAAACACACTCCCACACTTGCAAAACTCTCAAATAAAATAGAAACTCGAATCAGAAGCCTTACAGAAAGATACTCAAACGAGAAATGAAAAGATACACAATTGGAATAGTAAAGATACGCAAACGATGTAAAGATACACAATTGGAATAGTAAAGATACGCAAACGATGTAAAGATACGCAGTTTGAAAGAAACACACTCCCACACTTGCAAAACTCTCAAATAAAATAGAAACTCGAATCAGAAGCCTTACAGAAAGATACTCAAACGAGAAATGAAAAGATACACAATTGGAATAGTAAAGATACGCAAACGATGTAAAGATACACAATTGGAATAGTAAACATACGCAAACGATATAAAGATACTCAGTTTGAAGGAAACACACTCCCACACTTGCAAAACTCTCAAATTCAATAGAAACTCGCATCAGAAAGCCTTACAGAAAGATAATCAAACGAGAAATGAAAAGATACACAATTGGAATAGTAAAGATACGCAAACGATGTAAAGATACTCAGTTTGAAAGAAACACACTCCCACACTTGCAAAACTCTCAAATTCAATAGAAACTCGCATCAGAAAGCCTTACAGAAAGATACTCAAACGAGAAATGAAAAGATACACAATTGGAATAGTAAAGATACGCAAACGATGTAAAGATACCCAGTTTGAAAGAAACACACTCCCACACTTGCAAAACTCTCAAATACAATAGAAACTCGCATCAGAAGCCTTACAGAAACATACTCAGACGAGAAATGAAAAGATACACAATTGGAATAGTAAAGATACGCAAACGATGTAAAGATACTCAGTTTGAAAGAAACACACTTCCACACTGGCAAAACTCTCAAATACAATAGAAACTCGCATCAGAAGCCTTACAGAAAGATACTCAAACGAGAAATGAAAAGATATACAATTGGAATAGTAAAGATACGCAAACGATGTAAAGATACACAATTGGAATAGTAAAGATACGCAAACGATGTAAAGATACACAATTGGAATAGTAAAGATACGCAAACGATGTAAAGATACACAATTGGAATAGTAAAGATACGCAAACGATGTAAAGATACCCAGTTTGAAAGAAACACACTCCCACACTTGCAAAACTCTCAAATACAATAGAAACTCGCATCAGAAGCCTTACAGAAAGATACTCAAACGAGAAATGAAAAGATAAACAATTGGAATAGTAAAGATACGCAAACGATGTAAAGATACACAATTGGAGTAGTAAAGATACGCAAACGATGTAAAGATACACAATTGGAATAGTAAAGATACGCAAACGATGTAAAGATACCCAGTTTGAAAGAAACACACTCCCACACTTGCAAAACTCTCAAATACAATAGAAACTCGCATCAGAAGCCTTACAGAAAGATACTCAAACGAGAAATGAAAAGATACACAATTGGAATAGTAAAGATACGCAAACGATGTAAAGATACTCAGTTTGAAAGAAACACACTCCCACACTTGCAAAACTCTCAAATACAATAGAAACTCGCATCAGAAAGCCTTACAGAAAGATACTCAAACAAGAAATGAAAAGATACACAATTGGAATAGTAAAGATACGCAAACGATGTAAAGATACACAATTGGAATAGTAAAGATACGGAAACGATGTAAAGATACACAATTGGAATAGTAAAGATACGCAAACGATGTAAAGATACGCAGTTTGAAAGAAACACACTCCCACACTTGCAAAACTCTCAAATAAAATAGAAACTCGAATCAGAAGCCTTACAGAAAGATACTCAAACGAGAAATGAAAAGATACACAATTGGAATAGTAAAGATACGCAAACGATGTAAAGATACACAATTGGAATAGTAAAGATACGCAAACGATGTAAAGATACACAATTGGAATAGTAAAGATACGCAAACGATGTAAAGATACCCAGTTTGAAAGAAACACACTCCCACACTTGCAAAACTCTCAAATACAATAGAAACTCGCATCAGAAGCCTTACAGAAAGATACTCAAACGAGAAATGAAAAGATAAACAATTGGAATAGTAAAGTTACGCAAACGATGTAAAGATACACAATTGGAATAGTAAAGATACGCAAACGATGTAAAGATACACAATTGGAATAGTAAAGATACGCAAACGATGTAAAGATACCCAGTTTGAAAGAAACACACTCCCACACTTGCAAAACTCTCAATTACAATAGAAACTCGCATCAGAAGCCTTACAGAAAGATACTCAAACGAGAAATGAAAAGATACACAATTGGAATAGTAAAGATACGCAAACGATGTAAAGATACTCAGTTTGAAAGAAACACACTCCCACACTTGCAAAACTCTCAAATACAATAGAAACTCGCATCAGAAAGCCTTACAGAAAGATACTCAAACAAGAAATGAAAAGATACACAATTGGAATAGTAAAGATACGCAAACGATGTAAAGATACACAATTGGAATAGTAAAGATACGGAAACGATGTAAAGATACACAATTGGAATAGTAAAGATACGCAAACGATGTAAAGATACGCAGTTTGAAAGAAACACACTCCCACACTTGCAAAACTCTCAAATAAAATAGAAACTCGAATCAGAAGCCTTACAGAAAGATACTCAAACGAGAAATGAAAAGATACACAATTGGAATAGTAAAGATACGCAAACGATGTAAAGATACACAATTGGAATAGTAAAGATACGCAAACGATGTAAAGATACGCAGTTTGAAAGAAACACACTCCCACACTTGCAAAACTCTCAAATAAAATAGAAACTCGAATCAGAAGCCTTACAGAAAGATACTCAAACGAGAAATGAAAAGATACACAATTGGAATAGTAAAGATACGCAAACGATGTAAAGATACACAATTGGAATAGTAAACATACGCAAACGATATAAAGATACTCAGTTTGAAGGAAACACACTCCCACACTTGCAAAACTCTCAAATTCAATAGAAACTCGCATCAGAAAGCCTTACAGAAAGATAATCAAACGAGAAATGAAAAGATACACAATTGGAATAGTAAAGATACGCAAACGATGTAAAGATACTCAGTTTGAAAGAAACACACTCCCACACTTGCAAAACTCTCAAATTCAATAGAAACTCGCATCAGAAAGCCTTACAGAAAGATACTCAAACGAGAAATGAAAAGATACACAATTGGAATAGTAAAGATACGCAAACGATGTAAAGATACCCAGTTTGAAAGAAACACACTCCCACACTTGCAAAACTCTCAATTACAATAGAAACTCGCATCAGAAGCCTTACAGAAAGATACTCAAACGAGAAATGAAAAGATACACAATTGGAATAGTAAAGATACGCAAACGATGTAAAGATACTCAGTTTGAAAGAAACACACTCCCACACTTGCAAAACTCTCAAATACAATAGAAACTCGCATCAGAAAGCCTTACAGAAAGATACTCAAACAAGAAATGAAAAGATACACAATTGGAATAGTAAAGATACGCAAACGATGTAAAGATACACAATTGGAATAGTAAAGATACGGAAACGATGTAAAGATACACAATTGGAATAGTAAAGATACGCAAACGATGTAAAGATACGCAGTTTGAAAGAAACACACTCCCACACTTGCAAAACTCTCAAATAAAATAGAAACTCGAATCAGAAGCCTTACAGAAAGATACTCAAACGAGAAATGAAAAGATACACAATTGGAATAGTAAAGATACGCAAACGATGTAAAGATACACAATTGGAATAGTAAACATACGCAAACGATATAAAGATACTCAGTTTGAAGGAAACACACTCCCACACTTGCAAAACTCTCAAATTCAATAGAAACTCGCATCAGAAAGCCTTACAGAAAGATAATCAAACGAGAAATGAAAAGATACACAATTGGAATAGTAAAGATACGCAAACGATGTAAAGATACTCAGTTTGAAAGAAACACACTCCCACACTTGCAAAACTCTCAAATTCAATAGAAACTCGCATCAGAAAGCCTTACAGAAAGATACTCAAACGAGAAATGAAAAGATACACAATTGGAATAGTAAAGATACGCAAACGATGTAAAGATACTCAGTTTGAAAGAAACACACTCCCACACTTGCAAAACTCTCAAATAAAATAGAAACTCGAATCAGAAGCCTTACAGAAAGATACTCAAACGAGAAATGAAAAGATACACAATTGGAATAGTAAAGATACGCAAACGATGTAAAGATACACAATTGGAATAGTAAAGATACGCAAACGATGTAAAGATACACAATTGGAATAGTAAAGATACGCAAACGATGTAAAGATACCCAGTTTGAAAGAAACACACTCCCACACTTGCAAAACTCTCAAATACAATAGAAACTCGCATCAGAAGCCTTACAGAAAGATACTCAAACGAGAAATGAAAAGATAAACAATTGGAATAGTAAAGTTACGCAAACGATGTAAAGATACACAATTGGAATAGTAAAGATACGCAAACGATGTAAAGATACACAATTGGAATAGTAAAGATACGCAAACGATGTAAAGATACCCAGTTTGAAAGAAACACACTCCCACACTTGCAAAACTCTCAATTACAATAGAAACTCGCATCAGAAGCCTTACAGAAAGATACTCAAACGAGAAATGAAAAGATACACAATTGGAATAGTAAAGATACGCAAACGATGTAAAGATACTCAGTTTGAAAGAAACACACTCCCACACTTGCAAAACTCTCAAATACAATAGAAACTCGCATCAGAAAGCCTTACAGAAAGATACTCAAACAAGAAATGAAAAGATACACAATTGGAATAGTAAAGATACGCAAACGATGTAAAGATACACAATTGGAATAGTAAAGATACGGAAACGATGTAAAGATACACAATTGGAATAGTAAAGATACGCAAACGATGTAAAGATACGCAGTTTGAAAGAAACACACTCCCACACTTGCAAAACTCTCAAATAAAATAGAAACTCGAATCAGAAGCCTTACAGAAAGATACTCAAACGAGAAATGAAAAGATACACAATTGGAATAGTAAAGATACGCAAACGATGTAAAGATACACAATTGGAATAGTAAAGATACGCAAACGATGTAAAGATACGCAGTTTGAAAGAAACACACTCCCACACTTGCAAAACTCTCAAATAAAATAGAAACTCGAATCAGAAGCCTTACAGAAAGATACTCAAACGAGAAATGAAAAGATACACAATTGGAATAGTAAAGATACGCAAACGATGTAAAGATACACAATTGGAATAGTAAACATACGCAAACGATATAAAGATACTCAGTTTGAAGGAAACACACTCCCACACTTGCAAAACTCTCAAATTCAATAGAAACTCGCATCAGAAAGCCTTACAGAAAGATAATCAAACGAGAAATGAAAAGATACACAATTGGAATAGTAAAGATACGCAAACGATGTAAAGATACTCAGTTTG
>NW_026089535.1:0-34394 GCF_933775445.1 Argentina anserina | reverse complement strand
GGTATCAGAGCCGAAGTTCGATCAAGAGGCTAGCTCGACACAATGGCAAAGAACGGCAATCCTGTTGGTAGTGTTTCCGACGACACGCAATAGAAGGGTCATGAAGAACTTGTCAACCCGACGGTTCCAAAGAAGGAACGAATGAAGGACATACTAGCTGCAATCGACTCACGACTAACCCAAGTGGAAGAGAGCGTGAGTGGCATGGGAGCCCAGGTGGAAGACTTGGAGGCAGAGGACGCCGCAATCCACACTGCGATCAAGGGCATGATGCTCAAGCTAGAGGAGTCCTTGCAAGGCGAGATAGACAAGGTTCGCGAGGAGTTCATGGGGGAACTCGCCCGGATGCGTGAAGTTCAAGAAAGGGAGCACAATAGCATGCTTGCACGCATGGAGGAGATGCAGGCAGATTCTGCACGCATGGAAGCTATGCAGGCAGACCTTGCCCTATGCAAGCGCGCACTAGCCGCGGGGGCTAGCACCAGCAGCAGCGTAGAGGCCAAGCGGATCGAGGCGCCAAAGCCAAAGAGCTTCGGAGGCATGCGCAACGCTCGAGAAGTAGACAACTTCTTATGGGGGCTAGATCAATACTTTGGGGCCGTAGGCATCATGGAGGAAGATGCCAAGATAAAGACCGCGTCTCTTTATCTCACCGACACCGCCATGTTATGGTGGAGGAGAAGGCGAGGAGATGTCGAAAGAGGTACGTGCACCATCTCTACCTTTGATGACTTTGTGAAAGAGCTTAAGAAGCAGTTTTATCCCGAGAATGCCGAGGATGAGGCAAGAGCTCGCTTGCGAAGGCTCAAGCACACCGGGCCAATTTGTGATTATGTTAGAGAATTCACTAACTTGGTGCTTGAGATTCCCGACCTATCCGACAAGGATGCTCTCTTCAACTTCATGGATGGTCTCCAATCATGGACCAAGACGGAGCTAAGGCGACGAGGAGTGCAAGACCTTGCTACCGCCATAGCCGTGGCCGAAAGCTTAGTTGATTTCTCAAGTCCAAGAGAGTCCACCAAGCCCAAGGAGAAGAGGAGCAGCTATGCCAAAGGTGGGGGAGACAAAATCCAACGCAAGGAGGAGCCCCGCCGTGAGAGCCACTCGGCAAGGTTCAAGGATAAAGGCAAGTCAAGAGACATGCGGAGCTCGGACAAGCCAAATGACAACAAGTGCTTCTTATGCGATGGTCCGCATTGGGCTAGACATTGCCCACAAAGGAGAGCACTAAGCGCG
The DNA here is from genome assembly GCF_933775445.1 of Argentina anserina. Lineage (NCBI taxonomy): Eukaryota > Viridiplantae > Streptophyta > Magnoliopsida > Rosales > Rosaceae > Argentina > Argentina anserina. The sequence goes on along the minus strand of NW_026089535.1, from coordinate 33,155 downwards.
CTCTTGGGAAGTCATCAAGGCGAGAGTGAAGCCGAGGGTGGCAATGGAGGTGCACATTTGGGGTCTTTGCAGGTGCTTAATGCTATCCGCTCAACACCCAAGGTCCAAGCCAAAGGTTTGCTCTATACGGACATCACCATATGTGGGAAGCCAACAACGGCAATGCTCGACACGGGGGCAACTCACAACTTTATTTCCATTGAAGAAGCACGCAAGCTTGGACTTAAGGCAACAAATGGAGGAGGTTCCATTAAGGCGGTTAACTCACCTGCCCGCCCAATACAAGGAGTAGTTCGAGGAGTCAAGACAAGCGTGGGAGCTTGGTGTGGGAACCTAGACTTCTCGATTGTACCGATGGATGACTACAAGGTAGTCTTGGGGTTGGAATTCCATGATCAAGTCAAGGCATTCCCGGTGCCATTCGCCAATAGCTTATGCATTATGGATGGCGAGAGGTCGTGTGTGGTGCCAACAACCCGAGGAGCAAAGCAAGACATCAAGGTCTTGTCGGCACTACAATTCAAGAAAGGCATCAAGAGGGAAGAGGAGAGCTACTTGGCCATCCTTAGTGAGTTTGATGATGAGGAACCAAGGCCTCAAGATGACATGCCCAAGGAGGTAGCAGCAGTTCTTGAGGAGTTCAAGGATGTATCACCCGCGGAACTGCCCAAGAGACTACCCCCAAGGAGAGAGATCGACCATGAGATAGAGTTGGAACCAGGGACCAAACCACCCGCCATGGGTGCATACCGCATGGCGCCACCGGAGTTAGCAGAACTAAGGAGGCAATTGAAGGAACTTTTGGACGCGGGGTTCATTAGACCTTCGAAAGCCCCATTCGGTGCCCCGGTATTGTTCCAAAAGAAGAAGGACGGATCTCTACGCATGTGCATTGACTATAGGGCGCTCAACAAGATCACGGTAAAGAACAAGTACCCTATCCTTCTCATTACCGATCTCTTTGATCAATTGGGTCATGCACGCTACTTCTCAAAGTTAGACCTTCGTTCGGGGTACTACCAAGTGCGCATTGCGGAAGGAGATGAGCCAAAGACCGCATGCATCACAAGGTACGGTTCTTATGAATTCATGGTCATGCCATTTGGTCTAACTAATGCACCGGCGACATTTTGCACCTTGATGAACAAGTTATTCCACCCCTACTTGGATCGGTTTGTGGTCGTCTACTTGGACGACATAGTGGTATATAGCAAGACCATGCGGGAGCATGTGGAGCATTTGCGGGAAGTGCTCAAGGTTTTGCGGGAAAACCAGCTATACGTCAAGATGGAGAAATGCTCATTCGCGAAGCCGGAAGTGTCGTTCTTAGGACACAAGATCAAGGACGGCAAGCTTATGATGGAGGATTGCAAAGTGCATTCCATCCAAGAATGGGAACCACCCACCAAGGTACATGACTTAAGATCTTTTCTTGGGCTAGTTAACTATTATCGCCGCTTTATCAAGGGATACTCGGCGAGGGCTGCACCATTAACTGACCTTCTCAAGAAGAACAAGGCATGGGAATGGACAACAAAGTGTCAAGAAGCCTTTGAAGACTTGAAGAAGGCAATATGCGAGGAGCCCGTACTTAGCCTACCGGATCACTCCAAGCCATACGAAGTGCACACCGATGCTTCCGACTTTGCCATCGGTGGAGTCCTCATGCAAGAAGGACATCCAATTGCTTATGAGAGTCGGAAGCTCAATGACACGGAGCGGCGCTACACCGTGCAAGAGAAAGAGATGACTGCCATCATCCATTGCCTTCGAGTGTGGCGACATTACTTGCTTGGGACCAAGTTTGTGATCATGACCGACAATGTAGCAACAAGCTTCTTCCAAACTCAAAAGAAGCTAAGTCCAAAGCAAGCAAGGTGGCAAGACTTCTTGGCGGAATTTGACTACACCATGGATTACAAACCCGGGAAGGCGAACGTGGTAGCGGATGCACTAAGCCGCAAGACGGAGTTTGCAAGCATCTCGCAAGTCACTAGCCCATTGCTAAGCAAGATCAAGGAGGGACTAAGGGTAGACCCTCAAGCACAAAGCCTCATCACCTTAGTAAAAGAAGGCAAAACTCGGAGGTTTTGGCTAGACGACGACCTTCTCTATACAACAGGCCGCCGCATCTACGTACCAAAGTGGGGAAGCTTGCGAAGGGAGCTAATCAAGGAGTGTCATGATTCCAAATGGGCCGGCCACCCAGGTATGAAACGCACACTTGCCTTGCTAAAGTCCATGTATTATTGGCCAAGGATGCGGGACGGGGTCGAAGAGTATGTGAGGACTTGTCTAGTTTGCCAACAAGACAAGATAGTTCAGCAGCAACCGGGGGGCTTGCTAGACCCTTTACCCATTCCCGAGAGACCATGGGAGAGTGTCTCTATGGACTTCATCACTTGCCTGCCGAAGTCCGAGCAGTTTGGGAGCATCATAGTGGTAGTGGACAGATTCAGCAAGTATGCAACCTTCATGGCCGCATCAGCCGACTGCACCGCGGAGGAGACAACAAGGCTATTCCTACGCAATGTAGTCAAGCTTTGGGGAGTTCCAAAGAATATTGTCAGCGACAGAGACCCGCGCTTCACGGGGAGATTTTGGACGGAGCTATTCAAAATGTTGGGGTCAGATTTGAACTTTTCAACAAGCTTCCATCCACAAAGCGACGGTCAAACGGAACGCATCAATGCTCTCTTGGAGCTATACTTACGGCACTATGTGAGTGCCAATCAAAAGGATTGGGCCAAGCTTCTAGATGTGGCGCAGTTTTCCTACAACCTGCAGCAAAGTGAGGCCACCAACAAAAGTCCTTTTGAGATCGTTTTGGGACAGCAGCCTACTACCCCTCTATCCCTTGCCACTCACTATGAAGGGAAGAGCCCAGCCGCATTTAAGTTTGCCAAGTCATGGCACGAGCAAGCAGAGTTAGCTCGAGCGGCGTTGCACAAGGCTGCCAAGAGGATGAAAAAGTGGGCAGACAAGAAGAGGAGGCATGTCGAGTTCAAGGAAGGCGACCTTGTACTTGTGAAACTCTTGCCGCAACAGTTCAAGGCCTTTAGGAAGGTGCACAAGGGCTTGATCCGCAGGTATGAAGGACCGTTTGAGGTGATCAAGCGCATAGGCAAAGTTTCATACAAGCTCAACCTCCCGCCCAAGTTAAAGATACATCCGGTCTTCCACGTGAGTATGTTGAAGCCATACAATGAGGACGAGGAAGACCCATCAAGGGGTATATCGCATCGGGCACCAACGGCGGTAATCACCAACTTCGACAAGGAAGTCGATGAAGTGCTCGCAGATCGGGTCATTCGACGTCGAGGCGTACCAAGTTACAAAGAGTACCTCATCAAGTGGCGAGGTCTGCCCGATACGGAAGCAAGCTGGGAGTCCGAGGATACGCTTTGGCAGTTCAAGGACATGATCCAGCAATACAATGAAGCGCGATGAGGGCATCGCGGGATTCGGTGGGGGAGAATGTCACATCCCGCCAAACTTAAGCAAAATTTTACCTTGAGCATTCTAGGCGGGTCCGGAATATGGTGGAACCCTTTGGAAGAACCTAGAAGATGTTAGAAGTCTCAAGAAGCCTTGGGACATTTCCGGAAATCTCTAGAACCTTGGAGAGGCTAGTGGAACTGGACTATTCAAGAATCCTCTAGAACACTCAAGGATAATCTCAAAGTCTTATAGATTTGGATAGACTTAAGGAGAGTCATCTAGAACTCTCTAGCCTTGTAGATTTGGATAGACTCAAGGAGAGTTATCTAGAATATACATAGTCCTAGAAGTATCTAGAACTTGTAAAGTAGGATGAGGAGGCCTATAAATAGCAAGGCACCCCTCTCATTTACACCATCAAGTAATCAAGCAAGCTATCAAGCATACTTGTAAGTTCTCTCTTATTCAATATAAGTTCTCTTTCGAGATATTCTTCTTTGCCTTTCAATTGTTCTAGCAGGGCATTTGCGAGAGTAAGGCTGACTTAGCATAAAGGAGCTGCTAAGGCCGCACGAGTTGCATAGCAAAAGAGTAAGCTCGTGACAAAATGCTATCATAGCCCACATACACAAATCTCATACAGAATTCACAAACAATGACTTTTCACTTTTCTTCCACTGAGTTCAAGTTTCCGCCGTTGAGAGAATGATACAATGTTACCGACTATAGGTTTTACTAGGGCAACATGTAATCATATTATGATAAGGAAACTAATAAAGGTTTATTTTATTTATTTACGTACTTAAACACTAAATCTTTATAAAATTTTAAAACCCTAAACTCTAAACACTAAACCCTAAACCCTAATATTTAAATCAAAAACCCTAAATTCTACTCTAGTATTTATCTTCGCGGAGAAGGATATATCTTCTCTAGTATGAAAATTCTTGCTTTGGAGGTTCTCGATATGACAATTCATCTCTACTAGGGATTCTTGCTTTCGCACATGTATGCATGACTCCCTAATTGAGCCATTCTCACGCAGGAGCTTCTCTAGCAGGACAATTCTCGCTTAGGAGTATGTTTCATCTCTACTAGGGATTTTCGCATTAGAGCATGTATGCATGACTCCCTAGTTGAGCAATTCTCACGCATGAGCTTCTCTAGCAGGACAATTCTCGCTTAGGATTATGTAACATCTCTACTAGGGATTCTTGCTTTCGAGCATGTATGCATGACTCCCTAATTTATTTAGTTCACATTTATCATATTTTGTTTTTAATTTGATTAAATACCTCTTGTTTTTGTTTTTGTTTTTATTTTGTATTTTTAGGAATCATATGTAAGCATCATTAATGCTTAACATATACTAAGAATACTCATAGTATTTTTACATAAAAAAAAGTTCAAAATAATTAGACACCTATAAATGAAAGTCATATGTATAAAAACTACAAAAATTCTCTCGTCCAGAATTAAGAGTATTTTTCAATCTTTAATATCACTAAGTCGTCGCAGTTTGGGTTTTTTCTTGGCAGGAAATTCATCCACCTGCTTTTGAGTATAATCACGATTGACAACTCTAACTTTGCCACGCAACCTGCTCTTTTGTGGACATATTGTTCTATTGTGTCCAAAACTTCTACATAGACCACATTTCGATCTTGTTTTTGGTTGTTTGCTCATGCCTTTGTTCCTAACCTTGATTGGATCTCTCACCATATCATTACACATATATGAACTATTACTTGCATCAGTTTGTTGCTTCAGAACATCTGTAAGTATTGGCTTCAATCTATATAGTTCTTTCTTCATAATGTCAGTACCCTCCTCTGTCTGTGATGCAAGATAAGATACCTTGCTACCTAAATAACTCAAATCCCCATGCCTGCAGTGTGTTAACAAAAGAATTATTTCAACAAATAACAAAATAAAATAAGGAAATTCTTCCAACAAACTACTATTTCCATTATATCAACAAACATTATGGACACAAAATATCACCAATAGTAATGACACTGTCTACGTACCTGGCTAATGGTGAAACTTCACTTGGTATATTTTCCTTAGTTAGACTAAAATGAACATCAGATTTTGCTCGTTTTGTCCACCGTTTCAGCACTAAGGAAACATGTATCTCCTTCATGCGTTCGTACTTCATAACATTAAATATATGAGAACAGGGGATGCCTTCACATTCAAACAGTTTACAGGAACAAACAACTTCACTTTTCTGAAAGTGGTAAATGGTTGTGCACTCTTTTATAATATCATGATTGTAACCAGAAGTAACATACACACGACATGACTTCATATGCATAATTTTTGATGTAATCAGGCCTGCAACACGATCTATCTCTTCACATATTACCTGAAACACATTGTAACATACACACGACATGAATTTAGATGCATATATTTTTATATAATCATGCCCCACAACACGATCTATCTCTACACATATTACCTGAAACACGTTATCTGTATAGATAGAAGATGCATGCTTCTCCAACTGTTGAATCCGAGAAGATAATACATGAGTAGAATTGTTAGACCGAAAATCTTCGTGAAGATTTTTATTTCGAAGTCGTTCCAATGCTTTGTCAAGTTGGTGAAGTAGTTCAATCAATCTCACTCCACTGTATCTGAGATTGGTCTTCACATACCTGTTCATCCCTTCACATCGTTGAGTGCTACGCATGCGAGCGAAAAAGTGTCCACTAACAAATGCTTCAGCCCACTTATGTCGATTTGCATACATCATATTTACCCACTTCCTCTTTTGAAGTTGATGTTTATCAACCATATTTCTCCAACGTTGCTCAAAATTAGATGGTGTTATTTCATCAAACATGCAACGTCTGAACTCAGCAAGTACTTCAGGTTTCCGTAAGTTTTTCTGGGCATTTTTGGAGATATGCCACGTACATAAACGATGTGGACATCCAGGGAGCACTAGTTCAATAGCCTTTCTCATTGACTCAGCGCCATCGGTCAAGACGGCGCGAGGCTTTCTATCATTCATAGACTCTAGGAACATCTCCAAGACCCATTTATACGTCTTAGCAGTTTCATCCTCCAACAATGCAAAACCAAAAATGACGGTTGATAGATGGTTGTTAGAACCCACAAATAATACTAAAGGCTTTCCATAGTGATTAGTCAGGTAGGTGCTATCAAATACCAACACATCTCCAAAACAACAATAGTCCTGGAACGAAGTTGAGTCTCTCCAAAACAAGTTAGCCAACCTATTAGTGAAATAGTAGTCATAGTTAATAAAGATAAAAAAAGATAGAATAGGAAGGGAAAAACAAATATCGGACCTTTTATTCGCATCTGTTGTATACTTAAAAAATAAGTTCTTATCTTCAACAGCTTTTCCTTCAAGATATGCAAGTGTAGCTTTCGCATCCCCTCCAATTATGCTTTTGCGTTTACTTGAATCTAACTTGTTGTACAAGTCTTTAATAGTGAAGCCAACTTTTGAAAACCCTCCAGCTACGTCACTCATGTGTTGAAATGAATGACAAGTCCTAATTGGTACACTCTGCATTGATTTGGCCAAATCTAACTGAGAATCTGGAACATGACGATGTGACCTGAGCAAATGAGTCTGGTGTGGTGGTACAAGACCATGAGAATGATTTGTTCTAAACTTCACCACCACATACGAGTTTTTATCCTTTAAGAACCTTATCTTGAACATACATGGGCAACCGAACCTAGTCAGTTTCTTTGGCATGCGAACTCTCTTTCTATTGTCCATATTGTTTTGTCGTCTTTGCCCCTCGGCTGAACAAACCCAACTGCGGATAGTGATTCTCCCAGTTCTTGAACTTGTTCTCTTGTCATCTCTTCTAACATCAAAACCCATTGATTTAGCATAAGCATAGTAAAAATCCTCTGCCTCTTCAATAGTTACAAACTCAACGCCTATAAGATCTTCTGATAACAACTTATCATATTTGATACCATTATACTGCGAACTATTATGTGTCACCTCTTGTTCAGGTTCATCTAAGTCTTCCTCTAACATCTGCAATTTTATTATATTATTAATAACATAAACGAATTACTATTACAAAAATATAAAAAAAAACTTATCAAACTTATACAAGACAAAGGAGAGAAAACCAACAGTATGCTCAAGTAGACATACCTTTTCAAAAGATTCATCTTCAATATTTGAATCAACTTCATCAACAACATCATGTTGTGGGCGCTTTGTAAAGATTTCTGCATCTTCTTCTAACTCAACTTCCCTACACATTAATGTATTTAAAATTAACACATCATGTCATCACAATCACCAAATACATAATTCATTCTACGAAAAAATAAGAATTATATGAAGAAAACATCTACTTAACACTTTTTATAGGCTAACCTATCCTTCTTAGCTTGTGCCTCTCTCCATTTGGCTATAGCTGCAAGAACCTCGGCCGATGGCATTGCAAGACTAATAGTTCTGCAATGCAAACAATAAATAAATATGCGGAAGCAACAATACAAAAGAATATAAATTACAATATACAGAAAGATTCATCACTGACATAATGTACAAGTATGACCATTTCATTTACACACAACTTTCATACTTGCCTATAAAATCGAAGTGGGATGAAGTGGATGTACACAATCTCAGTTTCTACTATGTCATTGATCGTGTTTATTACATAGTTAGTCTCATAGCGTGCAGAAGCTTCGACAACTATAGAAATATTGTGATACTTAGAAGCATACATAAGCACATCACCACCACTTGAAGTAACATTGTGTAGCAATACAGTACTCTAGATATTGTTTCATCCATAATCATCAGTTATGGATGTATCAAGTAACAAAGACATCTACATACCTTTACTATGCCCAAATTGCACTGACCACGTGGGTTGTTCCAGAGAAGTGTTAGATTACAACATTAAACGCCATCAGCTTCTCTAATCATGTGATCAAACTGAAAGGTCCCATCACTCTCTCTGAAAACCAAAAGAACACAACTCAATCAGTTTCTCTCCTCATGTGACAATTTGTTTTTTGATACAACTACGAGTAAGAGATCTATCAAAGAGGTGTACACTGAATTATCACAAAACCAGCTAAGGTCAAGATATTTACATGAATCAAATACCACTAACTTAGCCTTTTCCAATGCAACAACAAGGTTCTCAATAATAAAATGAGCCTAGAAAATCAAGAAATACAAGCTATAAAAGTTTACCCAAACATAATGAAATGAGGTACTACATTATACTGAAATTCATCAATGTGGCAATCATTAAATTCTGTGAGAAAACAACTCAAATGGGTCAAATACAACAAATTAGATAGTAATCCATAATGCTGAAATTCATAAACACAAAATGTCAATGAAAATGTACCTCTCTCTTCAGTAGCTCTTATCTAGCACTATGAGCTCCACTGGGTTGTATACTACCCTCCTTCACTAATATTCACGTCACCGATGGAGTAGGCTCCTCTACAACATCCGAATTCTCAATCTTAAACGTTAAATTCTCCATCTTCAGCTTCGTAGAGTCGTGGTCTAAGTCGTCGTCGTTGGTTGCTTCTTTATCAAATAGACAATTTATCACTCAATTCCAAACAAAACAAACCACAAAATTAAACAAAATCGGGTTACGACCTAACCTACACCACCACCGCTCCCGATCTACACGACTTATTAATACCAGTGTTTACCTTGCTCGTCAATGATATAACAAAAACCTTCTTCACTCCTCCAATAGCACAACCACCAACACCACTGCCACACCAGAAAACTGTCGCTGCTGTCGCAGTTAGCTTACCTGTTGTGAAATATGCCGATCGCGAAATGAACAGATCAAGACCAATGACCCGCTCCCAATAGAATCTCAACCCGCCGCCAATAGAATCTCAACCTGCTAGCGAATACGACAACTAACGGTTTCGGTTCGGTGACCTTCGCGAAACTGAAATTGCCCAATCCCTGTTCTTCTTTGATAAAAATGAAATGATGAGAGCTATAGGAAGCTAACTCTAGCGCGGGGAGGAAGAAGACTTCTTCGAATAAGCCTCTGTGTCTCTATTGGTTTTTTTTTTTTTTTTACAATTCGGTGACCAGGTCATCCGGTACCCGCTTCTCCTTGAATATTTGTGAGCATTGGATATTTTAACGATCCAACGGTGAGAAATATTTAGAAAACCCCAGTATACAGTACCCACCAGTACTGTAGAATTTTCCCATGTGCATTAACCCAACATTCAATTTGGCTTTGAGTAGCAAGAAGGTACCAGGCGGCTCCAAATAGCTACAAAATTCCCATGAAAATTATGTATCAGCAGATTATACATATCGAATAATTGAAGAATACAAATTTAAATTCTTATTGAGTTCACTGAAAAAATAAGTGGATCTGCAAACAAATAAGGAGTATAATTGATCGAATGTGCAAAAACTAAAAGATTAATTAGCAAAAAGGAAGCCGTGTAAGTAATGTAAGTTGAAATGCTGATTTGAAAATTAATGGGCATATGGGTGCTCGATCTTACGTGCGCAGCAAGGATGAAGGGAACAAAATCCAATATATATCTAAGCCATCTTTCAGCTCGGGCTATGTTTATCATAGAACGACGCTTTAACGATCCGTAGATGTAATAGATCCGTAGCCCATATTGCACGGAAGTGAGAAGGAGAAAATTACCAGAATTGGGATCTAGGGTATTAAATATCGTGTACACGAGTATCTGCACAAATATATAACACCAACATTAAAATTTGATTATGGCGTAACAACTTAACAGTATATAGTATAACATGCCGATCTGAAATTAATATGTCAGTGATCTTATTGATCATCCTAAAGAGATAATAAACCAATTGGCTGCGAGATCAATGAGGGAGGCTATCCGTACTTGCTTAATGCATGTACGTACCTACCTGTGCTATGGGAAGAAAAACGTAGATGCGAGATAAAGTGGATAACATGTCACGGAAGCATGACTGATATCGCTTATTCTTTGTTGGACGACAACAACAAGAACAACAGCACTGACATTTGGAAATCAGAAGGTCGACCAGGTAAATAATATCTGTTGCTGTTCGAGATATGACATAGATTCTCTCCCACGTCTCGTTCCTAGTGACACACTTATTTGATCTGTCAATGGCATATATGTAGCAGAATAAAGGATCGATGAAGACAGCAATTACACACGATATGACAAAGCACGTATTCCACCAACTCTTTGCTTTGTGACTTGCTGTCAGTTTTTCATTCAAAACCCTTTTTTTGCCGTTCTTTGCTGAATTGGGATTCTCACACCTGAAAAACAGACATCTTACTGAAGAGACAAAACAAATTCACACACATATAATACCATCGAGAAATGTCTTACAACCAATTAATACATATAATAACATCTTTATTAAATTCTCTATTATAGTTTTTAGGTATTTTAGATAACATATTTAGCTCTTTTTTTTTTCAAAAAATAATACGGGTCGCACCAAATTCACTATTATAATTTTACTTTAATTTTAAGTTTTCACACTTAATAAATTTGTCGAACGAGATAGTTTAAAGTTAAAATATTTGAATTTCAAACATTTTTTATACGAAATTATAAATAATTTATATATATTTAAAATATTTTTTAATCATGTAATAAATAATTTAAAATAAAAATAAAAAAACTGATGTAGACATATTTCTAAAATAACTATTTTAATTAAAATTTAACTAAAATATTAGTAATACTGCTAAAAATGTTCTACCACAAACACACACATGTCGAGGTGTTATGACTGAGCTTACCATATCTCAACTGTGAAATCACGCGCATCATCGGATTTCATATTTCAAGGTCGACTCTTAATTTGCTATCGATCGATATAGCTAGTATGAGTCGTTCATCTGAAGTTTTCTGCTTCAGTGACAGTATACTCAACTCAAGGCAAACCGAGTAAGCTTCCTTTTATAAGTGTAATAGGTTGGCCGGTCTTTCTGTGTAGTCAAAGTAGGTGTTCCCGTTAGGCCATTAATTAATACTAGTATGGGGAGCTGCGCTGGCTTGGAGTAACTTGTTCCTCAGTAAGCCTATCAATCACTTTGCTTAATGTTATTGACAAGGAGGCTTCCAAACTTGCAATTTGGTACTGAGCAGTCTGAGCCTCAACTTTTTCGTCTTTCCAAGAACTTTGATGAGTAAGTGGTCCCAGCACAAATAAAAAAAGAGTGAATTGTCAGCCGATAATACTTAACAAAATGGTGGAGGAGGTTTGTGGCTGGCTGGCTGGCTTTATGGTTTTGAATGCAAAAAGGGGATGAATAGCAAAGTGATGGGTTAGCTAGGGATCCATGATGTGTACGAGCCCAGTGGCAGAAACGCAAATAAAAAGAACAGTAAACGAATGCAAACATTACTATACCTTTAGGCGGAATGATATATTGGAAATGTGATAGATATTAATGTCTACCTATGACATGATGAACGTATAGTGATGAATATGTCACACATTAGGGAGAATTCAACAAAAATATCTTAATTAGTGGTCATTTGAAAATTATCGCATTGGTACCTCAAGATTTTATTTCAGGCTAATTTTAGTTCTTTCCGTCAATTAACACTGTTAGTGGCTTTATTTCCCACCCATTTTTAAAGACATTTTTGTCATTTTATTTTCCACTAATTTCACTTATTTTATAGCCAGCATTTTCTACCATTCAAACTAATTGTTATATAGGCATTTTATTTTTCTTTTGAAACATTTAAATGCTTATGATATAGTTTTTGAGCATATTATTATAACAATATGGTTGTTGGTTGATGGAAATATGCAATATGAAATATATGCTGGTTTATTTTATAATTGCAAATTTTAGCTTGCTTATAATAGTTGTGATAAATGAAGGATGCTCGTTAATTCTATAATTAAATGATATGAACTTTTTTTTAATAGAAGTTGAAATTGGTGGGAAATGAAAAATGAAATCGAAGGGAAATGAAGTGACAAAAATGCTCATAAAAATTAGTAGGAAATAAAGTCACTAACGGTGTTAATTAACGTAATGAACTAAAATTAACCTAGAATATAAATTTTACCAATACGATAGTTTTCAAATGTGAGGTACTAAAATTTATAATGACTAATAATTGAGGAATTGTTTGTTGAATTCTCTCCGCAAATTAAATGTGATGGGAGTAAATAAGCAAGTGTCCTTGTCTGGATTTTAATCATTTTATAATAATAACGTACAAAAATTCAATTATACCAAATTCATGAATGTATATGTATAGTACAAACTTATATGTACCAACGTTATTAGGGTTTTGGAGGATGATCTGAACTAATTATTAGACATACTTGGTCGGACATGCAATACATGCTGATCATTGACTTAAGGTTTGACTAGCACAGAATGGCATATATTGCATTATTCTCCTACGCCATCTCATTATTTCCAGTGATTTAGGTTTGAGGGTTGTACCATATATGTAGGAGAGCCTTACACATGTAGCAACGTTTTGATATTTAAACTTTGGGTACTGTTAAATGTACAGAGTAAATTTCTTGGCATATCTAACCCTAACAAGTTTTGTTTGATATTCCAAGAATACCTTTAGAAATATAAACCCAACAAATTCTTTGGAAAAAAAAAACCCCCAACAAAACTCAAACTCTATTGATGATTGTGGAATATTAGAACCTTCACAAAACAATCTTAATATTGGATTCGTGTAAATTGTTCTTTTGTAAGCTTACCCATTCAACTATTGGGAAGTATTCATCCTACAATACATAATTGTAAATCACTGTAATTTTTATTATACAATTTGGAACTATTGGGTTCATTGGTAATCATCAATTAACAATAGAGAGAGAAGATTGTCTTTGCCAATTGAACTAGGGAACTTGTTGCTGATACTTTCATTTATCTCATCCAAATGTTTATGGGTTTTTCAAGGTCTGAAAACCTTTTTTTATTGTGTTTTTATATCTCTAATTCTCATAACATTTGTTCAATTCTTGGTTTTCTATCAAATTAGCAAGAGAAATAATTCTAAGAAGTGGAGATGGTTGTTTATGGAACGAATACCCGACTGTGATTTATCTTTTGTTGGGTTTTGATAAAATGGTGTTAATTGGAGTATATATACAAAAATAATCTTAATATTGGATTCGTGCAAATTGTTCTTTTGTAAACTTACACATTCAATTATTGGGAAGTATTCATCCTACGGTACATAATTGTCAATCGCTGTAATTTTTATTGTACTATTTGGAACTATTGAGTTAATTTGCAATCATCAATTAACAATAGAGAGAGAACATTGTCTTTCTCAATTGAACTAGGGAACTCGCTGCTGATACCTTCATTTATCTCATCCAAATGTTTATGAGTTCTTGGTTTGCTCTCGAATTAGCAAGAGAAAGAATTCTAAGAAGTGGAGATGGTTGTTTACGGAACGAATACCCGGCTGTGATTTACCATTTTGCTGAGTTTCGATAGAAGAACGGCGTTATGAGAAGTAACTAGGTGTAAATGAGTAACTATGTGGGTATCCAAAATATATTAGGTATGCCAAGAAATTTATTAGGTACATTTAACAACACTTTTAAACTTTTAATGCACTTCGTTCGTGTAAATGCACATTTCTCCCCTGTTAATACGGCAAAAATTTTACCTTAAATTATTACCCACGGAATAATAAAGATATTAGCATATGCAATTACTTGGTCTTGAATATAGTCAATGGTGATTTGCCAATTGCCATTAACAATCCAACCAGAAATCGACCACTGGAAATCTATCATTTGAATTTAACAAAGACCACGTAGACGGTCACATTTTCTTTCAACTCTACCTAGTAATCTCCTGGAAAACCTCTGTTAACGTCGACGTACTATACGCTTTATACAAGACCAAGACTTTATTGGCTATTATTCTTGTTTATACTATTATAATTAATTATATATACCTTTATAACTCATGGCTTGTACTAAACTAATCTGACTTTATACCTAACTCCCACTCCAATTCTTGTCAAGAGCGTCTATTTCAATTGTCATTGCTTGAAGACGACGAAGAGGTGAAGTTTATCTATATGCACCTACGTGGTTACATGCACCTACTTTTGTTTTCTTTCATAAAAAAAATTAGCATATGCAATTTGGTAGAAGCTTATTTTCCTGGCAAGTAGTATTTTTTTTTTTTTGGAAATGTCCTGGCAAGTAGTATAGGTGCATGCATGACGACGACTTCTACTATTGACTGCGTCCTACATATTGTGTGGAGCAATCAACTTGATTTTGATAGGTCGTGGTCACGGGTCGGCCTGAGGCCAGGTTCGGCTGCACAAGAAGAAAACCGTCGCTGCGAATTCGGTGTAATGAAACAGCGGCAGGTTCAGATATCGAGAAGGATGCATGGGAGGTGATTGGTGATGGGGCCGCCAATTGTGTTCTCTGCTTTTTTGCTTATTTACTGAGGTGTGAAATGTGAATGATTGCAATTTCTCGTATTATTGAATTGTGAATTAACATTATTGAACATGCTTGTTTTAGTAAAAACTACTAGCAACTGAAAAGATGTGATAGAAAAAAGGGAGTTTACTTAGTTTATAACTTAAAACGTCACATATAATCTTTACAATTTATGCCACATTTTTGTGAGCAGGTTTGAATCCAACTCTAGATCTTTTTTTTAAAGAGAGAATCAAACACTAGATTAAAACATTCTACAAACACCCAAGGGCTGATGTCAACTCAAAGCACAAATCACAAATATGCCTAAATCGTTCTCTGACCTTTTTTTTTTTCATATTTGTCCAGATAGTATTACTTATATAATGACGTATAGGCTGTTTATAACATCGGCCAAATCTAACTTCATGGTTTACACTTTACAGAAGGACACAATGTTGCATTCCAGAAGCACGCAAATTCCAGCTTGTAAGTTATAAAACCGGATGGCATAATCCATCAACTGGAGCTTGGCATGGGAAATGACTTCTGCAGGTCGATAATAAGATGTTGATAACTATTTTATTGAGAAACAACTAGAGACCAATTCTGTACAGTTTTACAATATAATGAACCTACATCAAATCTTAGTAGATACCACTACAATCTACAAGCATGCATCCCACAAGATTACTCTAAAAAAAGTGTAAAATGTTCCAATCACAACATCCACATGTATAGTAGTAATCCGGTACTAATCCCATTAAAGCTTTTCTCATCCAGCTCGATCTCCCATCACCATCTTGCATGATGTTAGACTCGTCAATTAATTTGAAGAGAAGCAAAAGAATGTTATATAGAACCAAGACTCAAAAAGATTGAGAATTTCGGATATATTTTATACTCTCTATGATTGGAGTATATATATACAAGACATACACCAAGTCCTATTAGGAAACTTAATTGGAGTATATATACAAAAACAATCTTAATATTGGATTCGTGTAAATTGTTCTTTTGTAAGCTTACCCATTCAACTATTGGGAAGTATTCATCCTACAAAACATAATTGTCAATCACTGTAATTTTTATTATACAATTTGGAACTATTGGGTTCATTGGTAATCATCAATTAACAATAGAGAGTGAAGATTGCCTTTGTCAATTGAACTAGGGAACTTGTTGCTGATACTTTCATTTATCTCATCCAAATGTTTTATGGGTTCTTCAAGGTCTGAAAACCTTTTTTATTGTGTTTTTATATCTCTAATTCTCATAACATTTGTTCAATTCTTGGTATGCTCTCGAATTAGCAAGAGAAAGAATTCTAAGAAGTGGAGATGGTTGTTTATGGAACGAATACCCAGTTGTGATTTGTTATTTTACTGGGTTTTCATAGAAGAATGGCGTTATGAGAAGTTACTGGGTGTAATGAGTAATTATGTGGGTATGTAAAATATACTGGGTATGCCAAGAAATTCATTTGGTACATTTAACAACACTTTTAAACTTTTAATACACTTCGTTCATGTAAATGCACCATTTTCCCCTGTTAATATGGCAAAAAATTTACCTTAAATTATTACCCTCCGAATAATAAAGATATATAGCATATGAAATTACTTGGTCTTGACTCTTGAGTATAGTCAATGGTTATTTGGCAATTGCCATTAACAATCCAACCAGAAATCGACCACTGGAAATCTATCATTTGAATTTACAAGACCACGTAGACGGTCACATTTTCCTTCAACTCTTCCTAGTAATTTCCTGGAAAACCTCTGTTAACGTCGACGTACTGTACGTTTTATACAAGACCAAGACTTTATTGGCTATTATTCTTGTTTATACTATTATAATTAATTATCTATACTTTTAGAGTCAAACATGCCTTGTTCGACAAAAGGGGTACATGTGAAGTTATGGATAGATCCTGACATTATATACTAATTTAAAATTAAATAATACAATTAAGGGATAAAATTGGAAAAGTGAAAAAACAAATTTCTTGTAGGGTTAAGGGTTTAGAAATAGATGGTGAAATGAAGCAAGATTTTTTTTTGGGTGTATTGAATTTTACAATTTTAGCAACACACATGCCCTAGCACTGATCAGTGATCACGGAAAATTTACAATTTACTAATCATAAATTCTGCAACCCAAACTTTTATAACGAAGAGTGTGATATCAAAATACAGGACGAACAGGTGAAGTTTATCTCTAATACATGCACCTACGTGGTTACATGCACCTAATTTTGTTTTCTTTCATAAAAAGAATTAGCATATGCAATTTGGTAGAAGCTTATTTTCCTGGCAAGTAGCATAGGTGCATGCATGACGACTACTTCTACTATTGACTGCGTCCTACATATTGTGTGGAGCAATCAACTTGATTTTGATAGGTCGTGGTCATGGGTCGGCATGAGGCCAGGTTCGGATAGTGAAGAGACAAAACAAACTCACACACACATAATACCAACGAGAAATGTCTTGCAACTAATTAATTTATATATATATATATATAACACAAACACACACACACAGAGATCGAGCGAGGGCCTAAATGATCCCCTTTTTCTTCAGCCTATTTGAGGTGTTACTGAGCTAACCTTATATCAACTGTAAAATCATCATCACCCACATCACCGGATTTCATATTTCAAGGTCGACTCTTAATTTGCTATCGATATCTGGAGTTTGCTGCTTCAGGTAGAGTATACTCATGGAACTGTAGCAGACAGTATGGAGAGAGCAATATATGAATAACTGATTGATGAGAGTAAGCCTCCATTTATAAGTGTAAAAGGTTAATCAGAAACTATCTAATGAGTATTTCATAATCAAGAATATAGTCTAAATAGTTGTTCCCCATTAGGCCGTTAATTATTTGTGGCTGAATGGTTGGTGAATGTGTGATATTATTGTCTACGTATGACATGATGTAGTGATGAATATGTCACAAATGTGACGGAGGTGGATAAGCAAGTCTATTGAAATCTTCTTGTCTGGATTTTATACTACAAAAAATATAATAATAACAAAAAAATTCAGTTACACCGTCCGAATTCATGAATGTATATACAAACTTATATGTAGTAATATGTAACAAAGTTATGAGGAAGGTTTTGGAGGATCTGAACCAATTCTAAGACATTAACTGGTTGGACATGCAATTCATGCTGATCATGGACTTAGGCTTGACTAGGGTAGTATTGCATATATTGCATTATCCTCATATGACATCAAAGCAAGGTTCGAAAAAACATTAAGCGGTATACAAGCAGAAAACTATCTCTTAATGCCTAGACAGCTAGGCAGATTCGAATTATTAAATATCTTTATTTACTTTTATACATGTATTTAAACTATTTATATGATTAAAAATATATAATAATGCTCAATATTAATTTTCAAAATAGTCTAAATTCAAAATTACTTAAGTTCAAAGTCTATATAGAAATACTAAAATAAAAGATAAATTGTAAAACAAATACAAGACGAAATCTCAAGTTTTCTTCTCCAAATCTTTCACTAACTTTTTAAGTATTAGACTCAAACTCATTATCTATTTCTCATTCCTCGTCTTCTATGTCATCATTCGAAATAAAATATTAATCATTAAGTTTTTTTTACTAACACTGCGTTTTAATTTTTTTTTTTCTTAAAGTCCGCCGCCACGGACAGTACGTTGAAGAACGTCGTAGGCCGCCTAGACGGCCACCAAATCCCTTAAATGCCACAGATATCCGAATAAACAAAAAACGTGACCCACCTCCTAATGAGGCGCTGCTTTTTAAAACCTTGCACCTCAGTGATCCACTAATTCACAATCATGCAAAGAGGGGGTCATAACTCAAATAATTGCAAGTTTGCAACCATGTGTTACACGATTTCGTTCAATTATTTGTGAATCAATGAGTGTTCACCATACAAAAGTAATAAAATATAAAAAAGAGGTTTAGAGCTGATAGGTACTGATCAGTCTAACTTTTCTTAAAGTGTCTTTTCTTGTAGGGTTTAGACAGATGGTGAAATGAAGCCCGTTTTTTTTTACTTTTTTTTTTTGGTCACTGATAGATTTTTTTGAACTATCCTTTAGACCTTTGGAAATTTTTTGTTTCATTTTGGGTGGTGATACTTTTCACAATTTTAGCCAACACACCATGCCACGAGACCCTAATAATATGCCACATCATTTAGCCCGCGGATCTGAGAAGCCCACGGAGACCGGCAAGTCCAATGGGATTTTACTCATGAGGCCGGCCTGCCAAAAGCCCGCAAGACTCATCCCGTAAAAACCCGCTAAGTAATAATATATTATACAAACATATTATATTAGGTTTATAATAAAATTATCGCATTATGAATCGACCATATGAAGGAAAATTTTCAGGATAGATCGACACCAACCGATATGATCGGTATATATGTTTAGTGACCCTGTAAAAATTTCATAAAATTCGGACCTCGTCTGACCGTGAGAAATTTTCGGTAAACCGAAAACACCACTAATATGCCCTAAGGAATGACCCATTACCAAGATGCGAACGCCGAAATTCGTTTGCATATCTAAAATCACCAATTGTTGTTACCGAACGTGCGCGATCGCACCGATGAAACTCATTGGCGAAGCCCTGGTCAATGAGGTTTTAATATGTCAAAATGCCTCTTTTTTAATTGACCGTAGATACGAATGGTCAAACCATGTCCAAAACGGACAAAATTTTTACGAGATCCCTAAATATATATATCGATCACATCTGCTGGTGTCGATCGACCAAATTTTCAAATTGGAATTGTCGATCGCCGAAGTGTTTACTAATGTATCA
Organism: Argentina anserina; assembly: GCF_933775445.1. Taxonomy (NCBI): domain Eukaryota; kingdom Viridiplantae; phylum Streptophyta; class Magnoliopsida; order Rosales; family Rosaceae; genus Argentina; species Argentina anserina. Next base: position 13,434 of record NW_026089535.1, on the reverse strand, counting down.
TTACTTTTATATTAGGTGTAGAATAAAATTATCGCATTATGAAGCGACTATATGAAGGAAACTTATCGGGATCAATCGACACCAGTCGATATGATCGGTATATATGTTTAGTGACCCTGTAAAAATTTCATCTAATTCGAACCTCGTCTAACTGTTGGAATTTCTGGTAAACCAAAAACACCACTAATATGCCATAAGAGAGGACCCATTACCAAGATGCGAACGCCGAAATTCCTTTGCATATCTAAAATCACCTTATTTTTATCACCGATCATACTCGGTCGCACTGAGGAAACCCATTTAGCGAAGCCCCGGTCAATGGGGTTTTAATATGTCAAAACGCTTTTTTTTATTGACTGTAGGTACGAGCAGTCAAACCATGTACAAACCGGACACAATTTCACGGGATCCCTAAATATATAATGATCACAGTTGTTTGTGTTGATTGACCATATTTCGAACTGGAGTTGTCAATCGCAGAAGTGTTCACTAATGTATCACAACCCTTATATTAGGTTTAGAATAAAATTATCGCATTATGAAGCAACTATATGAAGTAAACTTCTTGGGATCGATCAACACGAGCCAATGTGATCGGTATATATAATTAGTGACCCTGTAAAAATTTCATCTAATTCGTACCTCGTTTAACTGTCGTAATTTCTGGTAAAACAAATACCACTAATATGCCCTAAGGAAAAACCAATTATCAAGATGCGAACACAGAAAGCCGTTTGTATATCTAAAATCAACAAAAAAAATTCACTAATCGTGCACGGTCGCACGGAAGAAACCCATTTGGCAAAACCCCAGTCAATGAGGGTTTTAATATGTTAAAATGCATTTTTTTATCGTAGGTACGGATGGTCAAACCATGTCCAAAATAGACAAAAATTTTACGGGATCCCTAAATATATATAATGATCACATCTACTAGTGTCAATTGACCATTTTCGAACTGGAGTTGTCAATCGCCAAAGTGTCAACTAATGTATCATAACATTTATATTAGGTTTAGAATAAAACTATCACATTATGAAGCGATTATATGAAGGAAACTTCTTGGAATCGATCGACACCAGCCGATGTGATCGGTATATATATTTATTAACCCTATAAAAATTTCATCCAATTCGAATTTCGTTTGACCATCAGAATTTCCAGTAAATCAAAAGCACCACTAATATGTCCTAAGGGAAGACCCATTACCAAGATGTAAACATGAAAAGCCATTTGCACATCTGAATCACGTAATTTTTGTCACCAATCGTGCGCAGTCACACCGATGAAACTCATTTGGCAAAGCCTCAATCAATGAGAGTTTTAATATGTCAAGACGCTTTTTTTTTACCTAAGGTACAGACGGTCAAACTATGTCTAGAACGGACGAAAATTTTTGAGATCCCTAAATATCTATACTGATCACATCTACTGGTGTCGATCGACTATATTTCAAACTGAAGTTGTCGATCGCTAAAGTGTCTACTAATGTATCATAACCTTTATATTAGGTTTATAATAAAACTACCACATTATGAAGCGACTATATGAAGGAAACTTCTCGGGATCAATCGACACAAGCCGATGTGATCGGTATATATATTTAGTGACCCTGTAAAAAATCATCAAATTCGGACCTCGTTTGACCGTCTGAATTTCCGTTAAACCAAAACACCACTAATATGCCTTAAGAGATGACTCATTACCAAGATGCGAATGCCGAAAGCTGTTTACATATTTGAAATCACCTCATTTTTGTCACTGATCAAACACGGTCACACCGAGGAAATCCATTTGGAAAATTCCCGGTTAATGGTGTTTTAATATGTCAAAACGCCTTTTTTTGTTAATCGTAGGTACGCATGGTGAAATGATGTCCAAAACGAACAAAATTTTTACAAGGTCCCTAAATATATATATCGATCACATCTACTGGTGTCGATCAACAATATTTTGAAACTATAAGTTATTTGTGACTTTTTTTAGGAATATTTTTCAAGAATTCTTTTATTGTTCCAAACTTTTAAATAAGAGTATTATGTTTTTTTTTCTAATACAAGTCTGTAAGGCTCGGCCCGTAAAAACCCGCAATACCCGTTTTAGATAGGCGTGTTTGGATCTTTATATTTGTGAAAATAACCGGCCCAACTTAGCTTGTCACTTTATCTAAATGTACTAAGGCCCGGGCCGAGCCCGCTACTCATAGGCCGGACTCGGCTGAGCCCGACTGTTGACCAACCCTAGGCCCTAACACATTAGTGAACATGCGTCCTTTAGGAGAACTTAAACAGACTTATCTTTTCAATATACCACATTTGTGAGCAGGTTTGAATCAAACTCCAGAATAATAGACTCTACAAACACCCAAGAGCAATTAGAAAGAACAAATCACAACGTACTATATGCCTAAATCGTTCTCTTAGCTTTTTTCTTTCCACATTTGTAAATTCCAGCTAGTATTACTTATATATAAGGCATAAATACCAATTTGCACCTCAAACTTGGCTGAAATTGCCGATTTACACCCCGAATTTGTATTTGAGTCAATTTACCTCCTAAACTTGGTAAAAATTGCCGATTTGCACCCTATCCGTTAAATTTCACTGTTTATATCCAATTTTGCGTCACATGTCATGCATTTAAGGAGTAGTATTGTCATTATATATTTATTCATATTGAATAATGAAATAAATTAATAAAATTACTTAAGAGGAACACTTGCTACAATGTTTGTTTTTTCAAAACATGTTATTGATTTATATATTTATTATTTTATGTGATATGGTATGTTAAAAGATATTAGAAAAAATATAAATGAATAAATACATTGAAAATTAAAAATAAATGTGTGTTCCGAGAGAATTACTATTCTACCATTGTGTGTGTCTTAGCCTTATTAGGTTTTCTGTTAGAGATAGATTCGCATCTCTGTAATAGATTAGGACTCTGAATCCTACGAGATTGTGGTTAGGTAATGCCTATATATTTGCCTCATTATCAATCAATAAACGGTTACGTTATGTTCTATTACGTCGTTATTATTCTCGTTTTGTTCATCCTCCAACAATGTGTACATATAAAAATATATTTATGCACAACACACTATATTTGAATGGGTGAGTATATTGAATATATAATTCAAAGTAGGGTTAAGTAGGTAGAAAAAAAGATGTAAATAAATAATTTGATTAACAAAATAATCCTCATTTTAAAGTATATTTTTATTTGTTTTTAAGAAAAATATAAATATATAAAGACAATATTATCCCTTAAATGCATGACATGTGACACAAAATTGGATAGAAACAGTGAAATTTAACAGATGGGGTGCAAATTGGTAATTTTTACCAAATTTAGGAGGTAAATTGACTCAAATGCAAGTTCGGGGTGCAAATTGACAATTTCAGTAAAGTTTGGGGTGCAAATAGACATTTATGCCTATATATAATGACGCATAGGAAGTTATAACATTGGACAAATCTAACTCCATGGTTTACAGGAGGACACAATGGTGCATTCCAGAAGCAGATTCCAGTTTGTAAATTATAAATTCAGATCGCAGAATCCATCAGCTGGAGCTTGGCATGGGAAATGACTTCCGATCATTCTTACAATATTCTGGGTACGACTTAGATCCAAGAGTTGCATCAACCAGTAGGTCGATGGTAGGATCATGATAACTGTTTTATTGAAACAAATAGACTAATTATATACGGTACTACAATATAATGAACCTACATCAAATCTTTGCAGATACCACTACAGTCTATAAGCATCCTACAAGATTTCTCCCCCTAAAAAAGTGTACAAAGTTTCAAAGACAACTTCCTGCTATACATGAATCTCATTAAACATTAATTTTTTTCTCATCCAGCTCTTCAATCACCATCTTGCATGATCTGCTGTAATGACTTTAAGGCCCAAGGGTAGTCTCAAAATATCAGAAATTCGACTGTTTACATGTTTATGTAGAGAATACAGTACGTACTTTAATGGTTTCTGTAGTGTTCTAGTAACTTAGATAACAGATTTAGACAGGTGACATTCCTATTATAACAAATGCAAGGAGATTTCTCTTTCCTATTCAACAACATTTTATACTGAAGGAAATAAAAAATGAACATTACATTTTTGTATGTTTTCCTGGAGCTTTCTTAAAAGTATAAAAGGCTGGTAGAAATGGTGCTCACCGATATCAGCAAGTTAAAGCTGTCTGATGAGAGCACAGCGTCATGTTTTGGCATAACATTCAGATGAGACTTGAAGAAAAATCTAAGTCAACATTCAACCGCAACTCATACCCACATATAAGCAGCTATAGCTTCTGAACCTTTTGAGGAGAAGGAAAAAGTTTTTTTTGCATTTGATCGAGCTTTGCAATAAAATGTTGTCTCACCACATGGACTTAGGATTTTGGGGCTGTTTCTGGAGATATTGCTCATTTCTTCTGAGGGGACATGGTCAAGCTCTGACCTGAGACAATGTCTTGGATGCTTTCGTTTTCTTAGGATAGATGGTGAACTCTTAAAGGTCATTGCTGCACTTGTCAATACAGAATCTAAATCATTACAATCAACAGACGTTCCTCTTTCTCGGCTTGGTGGAGTGCAAAAGGAATCTGAACTAAATGCTGTCTGGATGTAACTATCTGTGCTTGGGAATTCACCATTTTTTAAAAAAAAATCAAAATCCTCTTGTTGGAGTGGCCTATAGAACAAGCAACCAGGATTTGAAGCCTCTGAAAGCTCGGTAGCTCTAGCAGGCATCTTTAGTGTCCTCATAACCTACATAAAAAGTAAAATAGTCAGATCACAGATAGCTACAGACTTTATGGACATCTTATTATTTGATTAGGTAAAAGACCTCTGAGCATTCCCAAAGTTAGATGGATGTATAATTAGAGATATGTTAAACATAATAGTATTTGTAAGTGCACAAGTATGCTCCAGTTGAACTGCTACCTGCACTACCTTTGTAGTTTTTGCCAAAAGTTCCCTGAAGTTTATTACTCTTAAAAGAATGGAAAAGGCGAAAAGCCCTATCATACTGGCAAGCCTCAACACAAGCATGTAGAAGAATGTTAAAACACTGGCACTAATGAATGATGACCATGTAACTGTATTTGGAATTACACCTGCTGATAACATATCTTCTTTGACGTTCAAAGCCAAATGCCACATTTTTGCATCTGAAAAGACTTGGAAAATTGGTCACCAGTTATGGGATTAGTGAAATGGTCACCTATATGAATATCCATTTCTACTAAGTACTAGCTTAAGCAAAAAAGGTACTTCTATGTATATGTAGTTCCTGAGCTGAAATTAATAGCACATAAGGAGATTGATATGTACCTTTACAACTGTGCTGTAAGTGAAGACATCCATTGCTACTAATTACTAACTGTCCTCAAGCAGTAATAAATGGAGTGGTAGAAAGCACCAGTACTAGTCCCGCAGTTGGCTCTATTACCATGAGGAGTCATCCATCTCGGCCGGAACCTACAGAACTCTCTCTCTCTCTCTCTCTCTCTCTCTCTCTGGCTACAAATTTAAATCCAATCAGGTAGAGAATGAACTGTGTACAGGATTGGTCAACAAGATTCATGAGATACGTAATGAGCTTAAATGCAGCCGCACTTGAAACATCATCTTCCAGAAAGCAGTAACCAGTTCCTCTATCCTTTATCACTTCCAATTACAAATTAAAAAAACTAGCTACTATCTCTAGACTATCCAGAAATATATCATATGAACATTCATGACTCACTAACTTACAAGGTTACACCTTAGAATACTTGTACCTCTACAATACAAGTTCCACAGCTTCCACCACCTCCACAGTTCATCAGCTTCCCCTAATCAAAATTGGAAATACAAGGTATCTATAATGTGCATCATCTAAACATAAGAATAATATATTTCAAGTAGCACTACCAGAAATGTATATGAACATAAGACAAATATCACACTCAAGTAGCACATTTCTAAAGTTTTCAGTACACTGCTCGTCATCAAGGCACTACTTTCCCTTCATTCGACAATGATAAACCAATTCTTATCGTAACTAAGAAATTCAATTATGCTATAACTTTGAGTGAATGCCATCTTGGACCACGGAAAGCGTAGGGCGGGGGTTGTTCATTTTCATAGTGTGATGCAGAACACAGACACTTAAAGAGTTCCAACATTAGCAAATGCTCAACTAGGATCATTACAGCAGCAATGATTACTCTCCGGTTTATATCTAACCCAACAAACATTCGAAACGACGATGATGAGCAATGCCTGTAGAACCATAACTTTGACAAGTTCAGTTCATATAACATTGCATCTATTACAATCCACACAAACTGCATCTCTTTCTAACAGTACTCAACTCCAATTTCTCAATTCCTATTTGTCAAAACTAAAAAGTATCTATCAAGTTGAAGCATTAATGCAGAATTGCAGTGAGATAAACATATGGAAAAATATCAAGTAATGTAATCAATTTGAAGTGAGGAGGAGGTGTGAGTTATAATCGGAGAGATTGAGAGGCGAACCTGCCAAACACGGAGGAGGCGTTGGCATTGCGGGTGGTGGTGAGCTTTATTCTCTTCCAAACCAGACCGCCGGAGTCGTAAGCCCAAAATGCATCCGCCATCTTCCTTCTCTTCTCTTCTGTACGCTCTCTTCTGAATTCAGTGGGTTTTGTAAAGCTTACGCTTATCGATGGCTTCAGATCGTCTTCAATCCATAAGGAGCTTCTTCAATTCTTGATTTCCGATGAAGATCTCATCGCCTTTCTGATGTTTATACCTAGAAATCCACAACAGTTCATTGGTTGAGTGGATTTAGGGTTTTGAAATCAATCGAAAGAGGGGCGAGCTCACATCGCTACGAGGGCTGTGTTCGGTCCTAATTAATTATTTTTAGACGGACTAATATCCAATACAGGTTAATTATTCAGTTTGAGTTTTACATTTTTTTTAAATATAACTCCAACGGATCCGGGTCTGAAATGAATTGTTTCGGTTATCGGTTTTATTCGGTTCTAAGATGAATACGTAACCATATAATCTTCATGATACATTCAATCATTTCATGCAATATATAATTATATAACTCTATCAATAAGTAAATAAGAGAAATCAACTAAATTACAAACTATCCCACAATATAATATATAAAGTCCACACAATAAATTAACATGCAATAATGACGATTCCTAATAAAATTCCTATTCTTTTAAATTAAAATCTCTCGTACAAAATAAAATGCACTAAGAGATTTATAAAAGTGAAATGACATGTTTAATTCTAAATAACTCATCACAAAAATTACTCTAATATCTAAGTCTACTATGGTACAAGCACTCCGGTCATGGTTCTTAAAGTTTTTATGCTTTATGTATTATTGTATTTAGCATAAAGACAGCATATGATGTAATGCATCTTACTTTTAAGTTGTTGTTTAATCAATACGTCATATTGTTATTTGAACTATATTGTTCAGTATATGATTTGTCAAACACTCTAAAAATTGTTTTTCATTCTCATAGCACTTGAGAAAAAACAGTTGGAGAAAAACAATTTACCAAACATTGGAATGATTTTATTCACAAGAAAACTATAACACTCCAGTCTCCTGACTAAAAAAACAACATTGAAAAAAAAACTAAATATGGCCACAACAATCCCAAACTTGCCGGCAGAGCAAAAAAAAAAACACACACTTGTACACAAATTTGTTCTTCAACCCAAGACATGCGCTATTTAGTGCTTCACAGAGAATTTTTCCCAGAGAGTTTTTTTAGTATTTGCATGATGAGGGAAGCAGCAGCATGCCTTGGAGCTATCTGGTAAAGCTCGGGAGCCTTTCTCTGCTTTGCGACGGCGCCATGTTGTTAGTAGGATCCCAAGGGAAGAAGCTGCCAGATGCTCCCAGTGCTTTAACTGAGAAGCATCTACTTTCTTGCTAAAAAGCCACCAGAACTTCAAGAAAATATTCCTTAAATCACCGGCTCTGATAACAAATGCTTCAACTTTCCCTTGTGCAATAACATTCTCAGTCGAGATGGGTATATCCAGATACTGGGGAGATCTGAACCAACTTAAGAGTTCTTCGCCATAAAAATCTCCCTTTTTAAGCCACTTGTTGTTTGAAAAGCCACTACTTGTTCCAGTTCCACCATGGGAGAAGGTGATTGCGCTTCCTTGAGTGAACAAGAGCAATTTTCCAATTGGCTTCCCCTCTTGAATAATATAGCTATCTTCAGTGTAAGTCACCGGCACAAGATGCTGACGAATTGCTTTCAACACCTTCTCATCTAGTGTTTGCAGCAGTGGCGCCTACCAATATTAATTAAATTAATAAGTTCTCCAACACACTTTGGGCTGAGAAGAGGAAGTGCTAACCTTTTTCAGTGAAGCATCGAAAATACATTGAATGATCCTTTGTTTGTCTTTTTTGGGAAGAACAGAGAGTATATTTTGCACATTAAGATCACTGTTTTCTTCAAGTTTGTGGATGTTATCAATGATCACTGTCTCCATTATTTTCTTTTTCTTATTGGTCCCTCCTGTTTCCATATCCTTCGAGAGGTTGTTTTTGAATAACCATAAATCAATATCAGGTTTCATCAATCGGTTCTTCTTTTCCAAAAGATGCCTTTTTGTTCTTTCTTTGTAACCCTGTACGTGTATATATGTTTCCTTATAATTAGTTCACTAGACTCGAAATATATATTCATGAAGTAAGGGTTGTATGAACACAAACCTGAACCCTTGCATTGAGAAATACTAAAAATAGCGCCATGCCAGTTATAGATATCGAAGCAGAGAAGAAGATTTCCAGAGTGCCCATACTGCTATTTAGGTTTGAACCAAAAGAACTGATAAAAGCAAAAAAAAAAAAAAAAAGGTTAAAAGCTCAATCATATCTATCTTGCTTAAGAAAATAAAGGTTCGGATGAAACAAAGATAGAGATGTATTGTATATACAAACCTCAAATTCCGTAGCGCCCACCAAATTGACTGAAACATCTTTCGTGAGACAGGCTCTTCATCACTTACCACATCAGACTGTAGAGCATAGAGATATATACCAAAGTCGAAAATCTTTGGTTCAGTGTCATTCACTGAGCATAAGGCATCCCAGTTTGAAATATTATAATCAACGGTTTTAGAATATGTGAGGTTATGTTGCCTGACGTTACAGGCCACAAAACTCTTACTTGTATTTAAATTTAACGCTTCGTTTTTTAATTGATCATGTGCATTGAGACAGGCTAGGGTACTGGTGGGTACCCGATGCCCCTTTTTATTTTTCTTTTTTTTATTTAACTTTTTAACCTGTTAAACGAGTCATCAAGTTATCCATTTAAATTTTGACACGTGGCTTTGTTTTTTTTTAATTTTTTACAAATTTAATAACATTATTGATATCATTTTGTAACGTTGTTAAAAAACATGTATTACAAACCATTAACATATTAATTACACCAAATAAGACAAATATTACAATTTACAATCAGGTTCGTGGTAATTCTTGTAATTAATTGATAAAACATGTAAATAGAATAATTAGGACAATTTTACACAATATTACACTCTATTACATGAATAATGAGAAGTTGACTATTATATGTGAATATGAAAATTTACCACATTTAAAACACATTCGTCTTAATTTTTGTAAACAAAGCCATAAACATGTAAATATGGTAGTGACGTTGTAATTACATCTTATAGAGCATTGATTACTAAAATTTTATCAATTGATCTTATTTTTGTAATAACAATGTAAAAACGTAATAATCTAAAAAAGCACCCAATTACACAACAAAATACTCTACTATTATAAATAAGGGCAAATTGACATTTATGTGTAAATATGAACATTTACTACTTTTACAACACATTTGTCCTCAAATTTGTAAATATGGTAATGACCTTGTAATTACAACTTATACGACATTTATTACAAAAATGTTTATCAATTGTCCTGATATTCGTAATAATAATGTAAAAAATATAATAATTTAGAGTAACAACTAATTTCTAAAAGGAGTACTATATTACATGAATGAGGATAATTTAGACTCTTTTTTTGTAAATATAGAAATTTATAATTTTGCAAACCAATTGTCTTCAAATTTGTAAAATTAATTAGAATCATGTAAATATAGTCTTGACCTTGTAATTACAACTTTTACGACATTTATTACAAAAACAGTTATCAATTGTCCTGATATTCGTAAAAACAATGTAAAAATATAATAATTTAGAATAACACATTTTCTAAAATGAGACCAATTAATACTCTTTTATGTAAATTTAAAAATTTATTACTTTTGCAACCCAATTGTCTTCAAACTTGTAAAATGAGTCAGGAACATGTACATATGGTCATTACATTTATATGACATTTATTAAGAAATTTTGTGTGAATTGTTCTCTTATTCGTAATGACGTTGTGGAAAAATGTAATAATTTGTTGAGTAATGAATATTACAAAATAAAACCATCTAATTACACAACTGAAAACTCTATTACATGAATTGGTCACACGAACTCTTTTGTGTATATAGAATAAAAATTACCACTTTTGGAATACATTCATCTTCGAATTTGTAAAATGAGTCATGAATATGTAAATATGGTCGTACTCTTGTAATTATAACTCATATAACATGTATTACAAAATAATTTATCTACCGTCCTTATATATGTAAAAACGTTATAGATAACGTGAAAAGTTTGTCAATTATAAAAATTACACAAACTAACTCTCTATTACATGTACAAGGACTCATACTCTATTTCTGTCCATATTTTAAAATTCTACCACGTCAGGCACGAAGTTATCGACATTTTTTTTAAAATAATTGATGATCCTATATTTTTTGTCATTACCCTATAATTACCATAAATAAAACGGTGGACGTAACTATGAACATTACACAACACACGCCCAATTAGATAACTATGGACGTATGCTCTATTACGTGAATGAGAATACCTTCTAGGATGGTTAGTCAACACTGGTGGTTTAACATAATTAGTGAAAATAACATAATAATTTAAACAAAATGTGTTGTAGATACTATTCAAACTCATAATTTTTGGTTAAAATATAAAAAGTGTAAGATAGCTGAATAGATGTGACAGTTGAGAACATATTGAGGAATTATAAATATTCATTATAAGAATTAAAACTCACTACAAAAGTAAAATATTGTATGTAAGAGTCATATAGGTCCTTATTTCAGTACTATAAAAAAAATTAGATTGTTCAGGTGTAGATCTATTTTCGGGATTTTGGAGGCTTTCTATTTTGTTCATTACGAGGACGGCCACGGCCCTTTTTTGGTTTTGCTGGTTTTTCCTCTTCTATCTTCATCTTTTTGTTGCCAACATCCTCTTCATCTCCATCAGTCAAAGCCTTCATCACTTTCATCAATGCTTGGTTTTTTGGGTGTTGTAACAACCAAAGGGCAAGTTGCACGCGACGATTGATAGAATCTAACTGTATTGATTCAGCTTATTAGAAGAGTATGATAAGAAAACATTATTGCTTGTGATTAAAAGTTAATTAACATACCTCATCTTTCAACGGATTATCATAGTGTATAATGTATCTAAGCAACAAAATGCCACAATCAAAGCTATTCTTCTGGATTTCAATATCATCGACCCGAGAAACCTTGAATGAACAAAATGACCATCCTTTCTCAAAAACACTTTTGATTTCAATTTCAAATAATGCGTCCAATGCCAAAAGCTGTAGTTCAAAAAACAACAACAACAACATAAGTTTAATGTCCAATATATTTGCAAATTTTGCACATAATCATGTCTTAAAAACTAAATTTTTATCAATACCATATAATAAACAAGATCCTTTCGAGGGTTATTGCGTAAACGGCTCGGACAAGTGTCCCATATCTCTACACGTTTTTCTGCTACTTTAATCACAGCGAAAAACCAATGGTGCGGGCTAGTGCCCTGGTCTAAGAAGGGGATAAAAATCTACAAGAAATAAAGTGTTAGCACAGTATCATTATTTGACATGTTTATGTAATAAATTATTTTACAATACCTTTTCAACATCATTTAAGCTTTTTGTATACTGTAGTGTCCCATTATACTTCTTCTTTAAGTTAACAGCAAAATCTGACAATTGAGCACCTCCATTCTCGGCAATCTTAATAGCCGCTGTCTGTATGAACATACTAACCTTAGTAATGATAAGGGATATGTCAAAATAAAAAATGTACACTTGTGAAATCACAAAGTATAGATCATACCACAAAGTATGTAGTGTAATACCATGTAGAAGAATTGTAATCCCTAAGAAGACTGAACGCTGAATTTATAATCTGTGTATAAAAAAAATACAAGAGTTAACTAAACTCTTATATCTATTGTTGACATAATGTAAGTATGGTCATACCGGAGATATAACAAGTTTTTCTGGCTCTAAGCATTTCATGTTCGAACGAGAAAGGTCTTCCTCATCAGTTTTGAATACTATATAACTGCATATAAAAAAAAATAAGATTGTGTTAGATTACTTAGATTGATAGAAATAGTTTTAGATATTGATCATGCATCAATTGAGGCCCACTTACTCTAGATTTTCTAGCTCCAGAAATACAAATCCAATCAAATATCTATCGTCATCATAGAGATCTTGACACCCTGTGAAAGGACCAATATTTACCGACTCTTTTGGCCTTTCATCCATAAGCTTTGCAGTCATGAATTCCAATTTTCTACCCACCTCATCCAAATCATCTAAGTTCATATCGCTTGATGTGGACTCCTGCTTCACTACAATGTTTTTTTTCTTTAGTTCCCTGACCTGTGAGTTTAAAACATAAATAATTAGCATGCAGTGACCAATATTTTGCAGCTCTTTTGGCTTTTCTCCATAAGCATAGATTCCAATTTTCTACACACCTCATCCAAATCATCTAAGTTCATAAATGGACTTGATATTTGGTGACCAGGCTTCCTTTCGATAGTGCGACGGAGATTCTTAGGACTCATATCACTTGATGTGGACTTCTGCTTCAATACAATATTTTTTTTCTCTAGTTCTCTAACCTGCAAGTTTAAAACATAAATAATTAGCATGCAATTTAACTCATAAAAAAGTATATAAACTACAATCTAAGGAATCCAAAAAGTACCTTGCGTTGTGGGCTGTCAAAGTTGTCATCGCTCAATATCTTAGATGAAAAAGGAGGCACATCTTCATTCACACATGGTGACTCGAATGTATGCTCATTTTGTTCAAAATCATATCCATCTTCTCTGACTTTGACAGTATGATTTTGTGCCACCTTTTCAGTAAGCTCCCTCACACTGATTTTAAGTTCATTGACTGTCTTAAAAAATCCCTCTTGTAGTTCCCCCAAAGATTTTGTAATTAAGGGACTACTGAAAGC